>NC_041384.1:553018946-553062094 GCF_002162155.2 Triticum dicoccoides
AATAGGACTGGTCATCTGTCTCTGAATCCTCCTCTGAGGAGCTATCCGTAACCAGCGAGATATGTGCTTCGTCAGATAGCATAGTCTGCTCTAAAGACCTTGTTTTCACTCTAGAGTTTGCCATCACCGTGTCAAATGGCTGATGCACACGAAGAGCAGTTGAATGTAACAACATTGTTGACAAATGTAATATGTAATGAAAAAAAGGATGGCCTAATATAATTTACATATAAGATGACTGGCTAAGCAGGATGGCATTGCAAAATTCACATATATGATGCCTGGCTAAACAAGATGGCGTTGCATAATTCACATAAATGATGAATAAACTAAACAGATGGCATTTGCACAAAGGATGTCTAAACTAAGCAGATGACATATTTGATGTATAAAGTAAGCAATGCAAGACACCATATGCATGATATAACCAACATCAGCATGCCAAGTTAGAGCGAAGACCTCAGGGGGTAAATAGGAGTTGTCTTCTCCTTCTGAATCCTCCTCAGAACAGATATCTTCCTCTCGATTACAATCCGAAATGCGTGGAGGGGGGCTGCCTTTGCGGCTACCATGGAGCGACGTCTGCATGAAATTTTATTACCACACAAGGCTCGTCTCTTTTGCTCTACATGTTCAGTTCCATTGTTTACAATAACTGTCATGCATAGGAATAAAACATAGTGAGATTATGTAAGGAGTGCATGCAGAAATCCAGAGTGATGGTAGCAACCTGTGGATAGACCCAAAACCAATAATAGCAGGCAGATAATGGCTTCAGTTAAAAAATACAGATAATGGCTTCTTTACTGTTTGTTTCCCACCCAACATGAAACTCATAGTAGATAGCGGAGATTAACCAGATAGTAGATAGATACTATTGATAGCGGCCCCGATATGTACCCCACAACCATTTAAAAACTCAAGCTTGACCATTAGTTTGGAGCTGACTCAGAGTCTAATCGGTGAACAGGATGATAAAGTAGCATGTAATATTAAGCGATGCATAACGTAAGCAGACACGAAAGAGTGCGACCTCTCTTGCGGACCCTGTAGTCCTCGAGGTCATCTGCTCGGTTGATGATGGTAGTGCAGTTTTCATGGCTGCCAGCGGCGGGGAAGAAGATCTGAGGCGGCGAGAGACAGTCTGGAGGCCGGATCCCTATTGTGCTGGACCCTTCTGTTGTTGGAGCAGCTGAGCTGGGGTGGACGATGGCGCAGCAGGAGCGGGACAAACCACGCAAGGTTTTCTTTAACAACTATCTTTAAGAGAAGTAATTCTGTAAGGGCTCGTTTGAATTGGAGGATTACAACAATGCAAGGATAGGAAATAGACAGGAATAGGATAGGAATGCACGTGCAAAACAGAGAATTTAAAAACACAGGATTTCTGCCAATCTGGGTGTTTGATTCACAACAATTGGAAGATCACAAGATGCAAAGAAGCATGGTGAGATTAAGTCAAACCACAAGAAAATGTACGGTTATAATGTTATTATGCTACTATCTCTTAGTCTTGTGCTTCATGAATAGGAATTTGAAAAGGAGGACAAGTGAAAATTAAAATTCCTACGTTTTTTCTTTCAAGGAGACACTAAAGTAACAAATCCGTGTGCTCAGTGGACAATATATATAACATGTAGAGTAAAAAAGAGATGCAACAAGTGTACAACCTCTTTGGCGAAGCCATGTCGATCTCAGCGTGATTGGGTTGGCCGGTGAGGATGCTCCGGCTGACTTGGCTGTCGGAGGAGGGGAAGAAGATCTTAGGCGTCTAGAGATGGAGCCCGAGGTACTGCTCCGCTGTGATGGAGGGTTTCATCGTTGGAGCAGCTCCAGTGAGTTGTACGACGCCGAGGCTGAAGCAGGACAAGAGAGACAATGAACAACGTTAACCTAAGTGGAATTCTAATAACATCTCCAATACATGACGTAAAATACATAACCACAAAGTGCTAGATGTAAAATACATCAGTCGCTCATCTCTGAACTTAACTGTCGAAACTGAATTTTACTGTCGAAACTGAACTTAACTGTCGAAACTGAATTTTGCTGTCGAAACTGAATTTTGTTGTCGAAACTGGACGCACTAGCAAGGTGAGGCTACACGTCGGTCGACTGAATTTTTCATCTCTGGTCAGTCGATTTTGCAGCCATTGGATACGAACTCAAGGGCCTATGGTTCATCTTCAACCTCCACCCCCCTGAGCCGGCCAAACAACAGCCCCCCGCCGCCCGCGGTGTGCCGCCCCGCCCGCCCCGAAAACACTCCCCACCGACGGTCTGCCGCCGCCCCGGCCATCCCTCTAGGCCCCCCCGTACCAAGCTTTTTCTCCGGCGATCCCCACGCCACCGCCCCGCCAACGCCCCGCCAAGGCCGGCGACCACCGCCCCCATCCTGAACCCTAAGATAGATAGTGGGGTACCTCTCCGGTGAGCCCCCCTCCCCGCTGCGGCTGGTTCTTCCTTCACCCCGGCGGCATCAAAGTGAAGTGTAGCTAAATCGGAGCAGCATCGGAAGTAAGAGAAAGAGCGAGAGCAGCAGCACGAGCAAGAGCAATAGCAAGAGCAGACCAGGCAGGGGACCGAGAGCAAGAGCAGAGCAGCAGCGCGAGCGAGAGCTAAAGCAGCAGCAGGTC
Source organism: Triticum dicoccoides (assembly GCF_002162155.2). NCBI lineage: Eukaryota > Viridiplantae > Streptophyta > Magnoliopsida > Poales > Poaceae > Triticum > Triticum dicoccoides. The sequence continues at coordinate 553,021,583 of NC_041384.1, forward strand.
CTACTGATGTGGATGTCGCCGCCGAGGGAGCGATGCCATGGAGGAAGTGGCTGGCGATGCCGCCGTGGATGGAGTTGCGCCGTGTCGGCTCGGGACCGAGCGCCGGCAGCACCGTGAGATCGAATCAAGAAGAAAATGCGGCGATTAGTGTACAACCTCTTTGGTGGCGCCGATTAGGCCGCAGCTTCATCCGAGAAAACAGTGATGATGATGCTCTTCCAGTGGTGCAGGTGAAGACGGCGGTGTGGGAATGGAGGTGGCGCGAAAGACGAGGGGAACGTCGGGGCAGCTCCTTGGAGGTGGAGGACGGGGTGGCGGAACCGGCGGGACGATGAGATCGACGACGGATCCTCATCCGGTACGGTGGATGAGGGACGTCAAGGTGTTGCTGTGGACGACGTCGTCGGGGAAGAGGCCCCGGCTGGGTGGCGGACGGAGTAGGGTGTGGGGTTTCATCGCGGGTTTTCACGGCCTCGGTGTACGAATGGGTGGGCGAATGGGATGGCAGTGGGGAACCATGGCTTAGAGACGTGCTTGTCCGAAATGTGGGATAAGTTACGAAAGTACCCCCACAAATTTGAGGTGGTTCTTTCAGTTCAGGGGTACCACGGGCATTTCGCGTGTCGGGATTTCACAGGAGGTGGGAGTTTTCGCGCGCGTTGTAATTTCGGAATAGCAAGGCGCGGGTTCAGATGGAGGGAGTTGTCGGAGCACAACGAGACAAAGATATATCTTAAATATTTCGGGCTAACAAGGCGCGGGTTGAAATTTCCGGACAAGCCTAACGTGTACTGTACCAAATCAATGCGCCCTACAAATGTCATTCAAAACTTTGAATTCATGTTATGTTCAATTAAAATATTTCGCTACGTGTATAATGCATGCAACCTACTACTCAAATGAACGTTTTAGTGCATTCCAAACGTATATACTACCGCTTCAATATGAACTAAATTTGAATTAGTTTCTCTATTTGAATAAGATCTACAATAATGATTGTTGTGAAGTCAAAGCATTTGAATTCGTTTATCTGTTTTAAGAAGATCTACAATCATCAGTATTGTCAAGTTAAACCATCGTTTGTGTATTATCTTCAAAGCACAGCACATGATTAGTCTCGAGTTACATATGAACTATGTGTACTATATGAACTCGAACTAGATTTTTTGAATCCACTTTATTTTGATTTCAAATCACATTACATTTGTAGCTCTAGCTAGATCTTCATAATCTAAACCATGTCTCATATGTATAATGTGTTTATCACATTATGTATGGTGCCCCGCCCCATACGCCTACAAGTATTTAGATGTGAGTTGCAAACACCACACATTACCACAAATTCAAATAAAATGTGAGAATGTTCGATATATAGTATTGTTTAGATTGTTCGATATTTAGTTGTAAGGTGCAAACGCCACACATTATCACAAATTCAAATAAAATGTGAGATTGTTTGATGTATAGTATGGTTTAGATTGTTCGGCATTTAGCTATGAGTTGCAAACACCATGCATTATCACATTATGGTATAACATGTGCACAAGACGTGTATCACCGCTATATTCATGCATGCAATGTTTAAAACACTATGATCTCCTATTCAAATATATGAATCCGCTTTCATATCAAATTATGATCTTTGTTAGTCTCTTACACCCACACAATCCTCTAATCTTTGTAGCTACCACTAACCTTCTCTCGTGCATGCACACGCCCTCCTCGCCCTCCCCCTCCCTCGGCATTCTATCCACCGGGCACATTCATTTTTTTCTTTAGGTCGTTCTCCCAGAGTCTCCACAACTCCTTTCCGACACACACCGATCGATAAACCTCTCCAGCGATGCCTGCCTACAACATACAAACACACCTTCAATCTCCTCCTTTATGTGTCCTTGCCTCGTGTCTCTCATACGGTCAGACACACGTGTAAACTCTCGCCCCTCTTTTCATCGCTCTCTCACAACCGCACACTCCTCCCCCTATCTAGCTAGTAGTTGGGCCTCTCGCACCACCTCCTAGCTCCATTCTCTCTGTCTATCCGTCTCACTGGGCCTTATTAGCCTCTAACAAATGGACGTACACCGACCGATCTCTCGCTATACATATAGCTAGCTAGGTCCTTATAACTCGTTTTTACCCACAAGTCAATCGACCTACCTCATTAGTTGTGTCTCTCCCTTCCTCCGACAAACGACAATTGATCTACCGATCTAGTTAGGTTTGCTTACCAAACACATGGTTCCCCTTCATCATCCATGGATGCGTCTCGACAGATCTATCACGCACAGCCACACACAGAAACACATCCCCACTCTTATTGATAACATTGCAGTTCCACCCTCAGTTTGTCTAGTAGGCCTCTCCCACCATCTTCGAGAAGCAACTCCATCACCCATCCAGCACTCTACCCCTCTCCCTCCCTCTCCCTCCCTCTCTCTCTCCTCTCTCTCTCTCTGTCCCATCATATTTCCTGTCCTTCAGTTATGTATGGATGTCGACCGATCTCCCTCAAGACATAGCTGGGTCTCTCCTTCTCAACAGATATACGAGTCGTTCTACCTCTATAGTTAGGCCTCTGCCTACCCCTCCCCCACCCCTCTCCCCACACACATCGATACATCGAGCGCTCTAGTCATGTCTCCCTGCCACACACAAACTTGACGTGTGCCCTCTAACGTTCCGGTAGGCCAGTCGCCCTATATCTTTGACTTGTACACACACACAATTCTGATGGCTCTCTTCATCGATCTCGCACCCACCCACTTGATCCTCTCTTCGACTCTATTGATAGCTATGACCCTCCCTCTCTTCTCGTGGATTGCCCGACCCTCTATGTATGATATGAATAGGCCTCCATTTCACACACATTGCATGCAAAATTTTGTTTGAGATGTCATCGACACATATTCCCACAAATAATTCACGAAATCAACCCCCACCCCAAAACAAAAAACACTCACGAACGCGGTTTGTATCTCTCACACACACCCACGTAGGTGGGGAACGTGCACGAAGAGAAGAGGTGCATGCACGGTGCACGTACTCCCGTCTCTTTCCCAACCACACCCGCGCGGGTACACGGTGGAGCTCATTTCTATACGAAAAAGGCAGCCCTCGTGGTAATTTGGCACGTGTACTGGTTGTCCACTTGGTGGAGGGAGGATCGTCTACCACGGGTGAACAAAAAAATTGCGACTTGACGTGTTTTGTTAAAAAAGAGGCAAACCATGTGGGACCTACCTTAGAGGCAAGGCTCTATACACTGGAGTACTTTTGATGTGTCCCGTCAACTCGCAGAACGAGGAGAAGCTTGCTTAGTATGCCGTCTCCCCCGCCCACAGGCGCGGTGGCTCGTAGGATGAGGTGAAGCTTGCTTACTATGCCTTACGCCCGCTCCCTTGCCCATGCGCGCGGTGGCTCGCAGGACGAGGAGAAAAATTTACTACTCCCTCCGTTTACTCCTCGTCCCTACTACCTTGGTTATAGAGATTATATCATATTGTTTGGAATATATATGTCCTTTAGTAGATTTCAATATGAACTACTAGTACATACTCCAAACACTGATGTATATAGACGTATTTTAGATTGTAGATTCACTCATTTTGCTCCGTATGTAGCACTCTCCCTCGCCCCTCGACCCTCGCCCATGTGGTGGACGTGCAGCAATTCATTCGGTCTCATATAGCCAGAACGATATATACTGCACTACCATTATTGCTCGACTTCCCGAAGAGGCGAAGAGCCAATTGCAAGGTCAATATTTTGGAGATGCCAAGCGCAAGGTTATAGGAGAACGAGTAGTAGGTGCCGCGTCATTTATAAATAAAGTTTTTTTTTCTTCAGTGGCACGTACGCAATATGATAGGTTCATATGGAGAGAAAAGGAGTACATAGTCAGGACAGGCCAGCCTACATGGTTGCTTGCTGGGGTTGCTCTCTTCACACTCTCTCGCACAAAACGACTGTGGCCACATCTCTAACATCCCGACGGATCACGTCCGCTTGGGGAAGGGGTGGATGCTTAGTGTAGGTGCGGTGGCCGTCGCCGACGGCGAAAACCCACTGTCGGCACGTCCCGATCAGGGGTCCCCGCCGTTCTCTCTCACAAAGTCGGTGAGGTTGCCTTCGTCCCTTGCTCACTGCCGTGATGTGGGCAGTTGCCGCCTCCCGCCGCCCTCCTCAAGGTTGAGCTACGTCCCTCAGGTACAACTCCCTTTACAGCCGGCTTGCACCACTGCTCCAGCTACCCACATCACTCTCTGTGGATATTTCTCTACTTCTTTGCCCCACACATACCTCTACTGGCTTCTACGTACTGTATTTGTGATGAGTTTATGTCTCATCAACTAGTCCCAGTAATCTTATTCTAATCACGCTTGTTCAATTTCTTTGCCACAAGGATGCTCATCTCGATTTTGGTGAAACTGCACAAAATGATCCGATGGTCAAAAGGTTGCAAACTTCACTTATTAGGAATCTCAAACGTTGCCAGCAAATTGAAGCCTGGTCAGGGTTCACGGTTCAAGGGCTAGGGACTGCATGGATCGTTTTTTTCTTTAGCTGCCTCTGTTCCGAAATAAGTGTCAACTTTAGTAGTAGTACAACTTTGTACTAAAGTTTGCACAAAGTTGAGAAACTTATTTTGGAACGGAGGGAGTACATATTTGCTATGATCTGTTAATCATTGAGATGCAATAGCATGCATGTTAGTCTCCTTTGTATTTGATGAAATGTTGCAACGTGCAACCTTGGACGCAAGATACATGTAACAGAAGCTGGAAGCTTCATAGCATTGTACAAATTTATCTCGCTGATAAATTACAGTACGTACTATACTAGTACTTCCTCTGTTCCTAAATATAAGTCTTTGTAGAGATTTCACCATGAACCACATGCAGATGTATATAGATGCATTTTAAGTGTAGATTCATTCATTTTGTTCCGTATGTAGTGGAATCTCTACAAAGACTTATATCTACTAGTAGCTAACCCCCACTACTAGGAATTCTCTATCCTCTCCTTGAGCCACATCATCAAAATTGATGTAGCCGTTAGATGAAGTAAATCAGTCCATAATAGCCGTCTGATCTTGACGTTGAGAGGCTCCGCACTAAGCCACATGCAAGCATGCAGAAATACCGTGCCACATGCATGTGAGTGGGTTTTAAATCACATCAACATGTTTGCATGCAATCATGCACCGGTAGCATGCATGTAAGTGAGCTTTTAAGTCTCATTAACATGTCAAAAAGAAAAATATAATCCCATTATGCAGTAGGAGTTCAGGAGTTGGCTGATCTTTTTTCCTTACGTGGGATGATCTAAATGATGATGTGAGTTTATTTAGTTTGGCTACCACATTTGTCATGCCGTTATAGAGTTTTTTTTGTTCTATGAAATCGATAATTTTGCGCAGAGAGATATACCGATGTTCCGCGCCAATGCGCGGGGACTCATCTAGTAATATTTAGGAACGGAGGGAGTACTATGTAAAGAGTTAGGTGTCGCACGGTGATAGTAGTGTGAGGTGGGCCATGTAATCACTGAGCCTGCGTGTTTTCACTGCTCTTGCACGCCTCCGCTGTAAGAATGGAGAAAATTGTAATCTACTAGTAGTAGTATACCTCCTTTCACCGAAAGCGTGGGACATCCAGCAGTCCTACCACCTCAGTAATAAAGGCCAATGAGCCGTCAAATCACATAGACCCAGCAGTAAGTTGGACGGACAAAGCAACCATCACTCTTGCGCTAGTGAGAGGTCGTGTCCGCTCTGCCCGGGCATGAATGCGGCACCGATTCTTTGGAGCAGCGCTGACCGTTTCAGGCGGGAAGCTTGCGCGGGCGATGGAGGGGCTTTGGGTGGGCCAGGCTGGTCAGGAGCGGGCGTGGCAGCTGTCCACATGTCCCTACTGGACACGTCTGGAAACGAGAGGATGCACCGACTCTCGCGGCTAAAATCATACACTACACAACATCTCTCTATAGGAGTAGGTCGATCTGTCGCTCTCTCTAACACACACACATGGTGTTAAACACACACACACACACACACACACACGCACGCACACGCATGCACCTTGGTCCCGTTGCACCTTCTAACGTGACTTACTGCACCTAGACAGAGAGAGTAGTAAGTATACAAGATATAGTGGCACACTGACTTAAGTCGAATACAAGTGGCCAAAATTTATGTGCATGTTATAATAAGGATTCACTTAAAATAGTACGTGAGTGAACAGAGGGATCAATTGGACAGTGTTCCCGAGCAGTAGCGAGATGTGTGAGGTAAGATACACCGCTGGCGCTTTTATTTTTTCTTATTAATTTGTTTGTTTCACCCTCTGACTGGTGGGACCCAACGTACTACGTGGAGAGACGTAAGGTCACTAAGGCTGCATTATTTCTGCACCACTGTGGATAGTCTTACCACCAAAGCCACATGACACGATTATGATTGAAATCCCAATGACTCCCACACACACAAAAAAACACAGCATGCTTGTCACATGAATGCAAGAATGTATACAAGGTTATTTCCCTCTCGTTGAACATAACGGGAGGGTTGTGTAGCTAGCCTGTTCGCTCACTCTCTCGCCCTCTCCTGCTGGAGCCTCAGCGCTTGTAGTTGCTCTCTTCACACTCTCTCGCCCTCTCCAGATCTAAACAAGACTTCGTTGGCCTCTCTCTCCCCTCACTGCTACTCAAAGAGCTGGCAGGATCCGTCCGCCGGGAAGGGGAGGAGGCTTAACGCTGTCGCCGTCGGCGAGGGACTACCGGCGCAGCTGTTCACTTTCCACCCAGCGGCGGCGCGGGAGGGCCTCCGACCCCTTCTTCTTCACCGCCGTCCCGTCGCCCACCGAACCACGCCCCAAGAACCTTAAGGTATAATCTATTTACTCCACATGCATTGCTCTAGCTGCATGTATACCATGAATCTAGGACGTGGTTGAAAGAGGAAAGGAGTGGGGGAAAGTAGTGGGAAAAGTTGTATATAGTATGAATCTAGGACGTGGTTCAAAGAGGAAATGAAAGGGGAAAGTTGTATAGCATTAATCTAGGACGTGGTTCAAAGAGGAAAGGAATGGGGGAAAGTAGTGGGGAAAGTTGTATCGCATAAATCTAGGACGTGGTTCAAAGAGGAAAGGAAGGGGCAAAAGTACTAGTTCAAAAAGGAAAGGAAGGGACAAGGCTGTAGAGTTTGAGCAGGACTAGATTTGCTGCGCTCACATAGGGAAAGGCGTCTAAAGATAACAAAACTGGGACCAACACAAATATGCTCCTTGGTTGCTTGTTCTTTGTTGCAACAGACTGTGCATGACCACAGTACATCGGTAGATGCACATGGTGCTGGTGCGTCCACTGTCCCGTGCAACTCATTAGCTGTTGTTAATCTAAGGCCCTGTTTGGTTAAAAACTCCCTAGTCCCTACCTGCTGGGTTCCAGGGACTAAACATGGACTAGAGGTTATTAAATGACATGCTAAAAGACCATGTTACCCCTAGTAATGAACTAATAGAGACAAGGTGCGATGCGTGGCAGGGGCAACTGTTGGAAAAAGTCCCAAAAAGACTCCCTCGGGGTCTTCTTTCTTTAGTCCCAAATGCCCACTTTTAGTCCCTAAAAGTCCCTCCTCTTTGGTTTAGATGGGACTGACACGGGGGTTTTTTAGTCCCTACACCAAAATGTCCCTGTAAACAAACACCCTCTAATAATGCCGCTGGAAAATTGATGCAATGCCATAGTTAAAAGCAAATTACATGTTTAACGAATTTTATTGTTAATATAATCTCTATGTTAATATTAATCAATGCCACCGTTTGAGAAATGCTACTGTCTTGCTTTATTTCCCATTTAGATAAGGTAGATGCTTCTTTTTGTTGGCTTCTGTGTCATCCACCGTTATTGACCACTAATTGTTTCCTTTGCACCTCTGTGTAAACAGGGTTATCTACTTCACCTTGTTGCCATTGTGACCTTTTGTTACACTGCACAAAACACTTTTGTTTTAAGAGTGTTTTGTGTAGTTCAACCAAAATGTCACACCGACAACGTTGCTTGATTGCTTGATCTTAGTGGAACTGCACAAGTGGAGATCTTACTTCCTATCCGTTAAGGCGAATTTGGTTCAGATCTTCTTCTTGTGAGTTGTTTGAATTCCGCATCATGAGAGGTCAATACTAGCCTTCTTTCACATGATTCTGCAGTGTGCATTCATATGTTGTGCTACTTGTACGATAATGTTGCTTGATTTTAGTGAACTGCACAAATGGAGACAGGACTTCCAATCTGTATGTGCACCGTAGTATCCCATTGAGGTAAGATAAGGATATTTCACAACTGCTGGCCTGTATTTTGCCACTTTCATCAGAAAATTAAGTTTAGTACTATACTTGTGCTCCCTAATTGACATGCCAAATCTTACATTGAAGGCGAAGCTTGTTTGTTATTGAACCAAGTGATGAAGGGGAAGAACAAGGGGAAGAAAAACAAAAATCAACTCCCGGTGCTATCATGAAAAAGTGGTATTGTCCTTGAGAAATGCTTCATCTGTGTTGTTTTAAATATTTCCTTTCCTTTTTTCGAGCAAACAGTGATGCTAGCATTTAGTAGTCCTCTTGTCTTTGCACAACAGGATCATCTTCCTCTGAAGAAGAATATGGAGTACGTGAAGTGACTAGTTCCGATTATGCCAGGATGAAGAAGCCCTGTCTATCTTATCATCAGAAGGAGCAGTTGAAGGATGGTTACATTACTCCCCACAAGACCAAACTAACTTCAGCTCAGAAGGACTGACAAAATCTCCATTTTTTGCTGTGATGCGTGAGTACAATGTTGTTCTAGGATTCTTTCTGGCGAGTTCCATTTTTCTAAAAGTGTGCTCTACATGGACCATGTATGTGCCTGTTGAAACTGTCAATTCATAGTACAGTTTGCTGTATACTAATCACTTTTTTATATTTGTGCAAACAGGGGTGCTCAGCTTGATTTCAATGGGAACTGCAGAAAATGTTCATGAATACATCGAATCATTCATTTCCACCACAAGAAAGGAGGTGCCGATAAGTTCAAGGCGTTGCAACATATAAGGGTGAAATCATACAAGCTACGCGTGAATTTGGTTGATTTTGGTGGAACTGCACAAAAAGAACAGCCGGTTTATTTAGCACGAGGTGCCATGTCAATGTTCAAACTGATGGTAAACCCTGCCCATTCCACAATCGTAGGAATTTGATATTTTGGAATGGGACAACCTTGTCAAATTTTGCTCATTGATTTTAGCAAGACATGCATTTGATATTTTTGAATGGGACGCCCTTGCTGTCAGCAGCGTCAATCAATCTTTTCTTTATTCTTTAGTTGTGAAGTAAATATTGCCTCTGACATGTGAGTCGCTGAGATGCATAATCATCGATTGTTTTGAATGTTCTCTATGAATTGCCAGGCCTGTGTGTTTGATTGCAATGTACAGAAATGCTAAAAACCTGCTCAAACTCTTTGTACTCCTTCTGTTCCTTTTTACTTCGCACATTGTGAAAGTGCATACTTTTTTGTATAAGATTGGTCAAAGTAGAGATACTTTGACTGCAGACAAAACTTGTATGCAGACTAGAAAGGACCGGAGGGAGTACATGTGAAACTGCTGCAAACGAGGTGATCACCCTGTGAATAATGCTAGTACATATTGTTTTGCATGTTCATCCAATGCCAGTGATACAGGAATTTGAACTAATCAAAATAAATCCATTCATACACGATCGGATTTCATATGAACATGCCAGATTTCATTACATTTCATACATTCTTCAACTAAAAAGGGGTGCGCTGGAGGTATAATTAATTAACCGAAGCTACCCACCTGTGTCCCGCTGAGCCGAACAGAAGCTTCAGTGACTTAACTGCAGGTGCAGTTGCGTAACTGAAATGTGGCCTATTGGGCCCATGTGTGAGTCAGCCAACTGCACCAACAGTTAAGTAGAAGCAGCATTATTCTCCAGCAGAACTCCCCGACTCCACGTCGCCGCCAAGAAGCTAACCGACCGTCAATGGTCAACCCGCCTAGCTTGGCTTCAATAGGAGGGTAGCAGCGGTGGCCTTACTTGGACACGAGCGGCGGCGACCTACCGTGTTCTACTCTTCCTCGTTTTCTGTGTGGCACGGCCTCGTTGGCAGCGGGGCGGGGCCTCGGCAGAGCCGGCGATGTCCTCTGTCTCGTTGCCGGCGGGCGGCGCCTCAGCGAAGCGGCAGAAATCCTCCCCCGCGTTGCCGGCAGGGTGGGGCCTCGGCTGAGCCGGCGATGTCCTCTGCCTCGTTGTTGGCGGGGCGGGGCCTCGATGGAGCCGACGGTGTCCTCTGCCTCGTTGTTGGCGCCACGGGGCCTCGTCGACACCAGCGGAGCGGGGACTCGTCGGAGCCGACATTGTCCTCTGCCTCGTCCTCGGTCTCGCCAAACAGCGCCTCGCCCGCTTCATCGCCCTCTTTGCTAGCCTCTTTGTAGGCGGCCGCAGCCTCTGCCACCCGCATGCGCTCCCGCCAGCGCTCGAGGCGGCCCATGCGGGCGGAGCGGTACGAGTCGAGCAGCGCCTCCTGCTCCGCCCGCTCCGCAGCGATCTGCTCCTCCGCCTGCAGATGCTCCTGGAGGAGATGGTGGTTGTAGGCGGTGTCGGCCTGCGCCTCCCGGAACTGCTCCTGACGCATCCGCCTCACACTGTCCATATATTGGGCACGGGCCTCGCCAATGGTCATGGTGCAATGCACCAGCGAGGATGGCACGGAGGAGGGGGTTGGCGCCGGATCATCGACTACCATGTTCTCCATTGGGACGTCGTCGTCCTCCGGCTGCCTGCCGGCCAGCCGGTCGGCAGCAATGGCTGCCATCTCCTTGTGGTCCGTCGTCCGCCCGTCCCGAAGAGCGCTGGAGTGCGAGGAAGCCATGGTGGGCAGTAGTGGTGTGGACAGGAGAAAGGGAACGGATGCGGATGACTGCGGCTATGGCCGGTGCAGCAGCTTATATAGCAATGGTGGGCGGGCGGAGGGACGAACGTGTGGCGCCGGAGTAGCCACCTCGGCAAACACGTATCATTAATGTGGTCGGCAGATGGGCGGACGAACGGCACTTGTGTCGTTTGAAGGCGGAGCAATCGCTTGTACCGGGAAGCGGGGCGGGCGGCGCTGACTGTTTCGGGCGGAAAGCACGCGCGGGCGAGGAGATGACTTTACTTGGAGAGGATGACAATGGGGACCCACCAGGTCCATAGCCTACGTACACAAGTGCCTCCTTATTATATATATATGTGTATAAAACTATACTCCCTCCGTCTAGGTGAATAAGTCGTATTAGAAGGTGCATCACGACCTAGGTGCAAGCAGATTGGTGGAAAAGAAGAATATTTCTCTCTTCTAAACACAACATTTAATCATAGCAGTTAAGAGGATGCCTTATTAGCTACCCATGTAGGCCATCGTAATTCATAGCATGCAAAGCGCTTTTATTTCTTGCCTAATAACCGCATGGACGTGCTGCATGCATTGGTCCTTGCCCGAGCAAAAAAAGGGAGGAAAGGGGTTTCCACATGAGACAATGAGGCAGAGGTGGAAGCGCTCGCTGGAGTTATTTATTTTGCTTCCCCTTGGTTTCCTGACATCACGGTCCCACACCATTGTCAACCTATGTAGTACTAGTCAATAAATGAGAGAATTGCACAAGAAGCGGCCGACAGCTGGGACCAAGCAGCTCGAGTAGTATTTGTGTTTTTGAGGTGTGAGCACTGCAGAGTTTTTCGATGTTTAGCCCAGATATTAATTTTCTCCTCTGAACAACAACGAAAACATCCCTGTAGGTATTAACTGGGCGGGCTGTGGCCCGTCTAGCCCAGGCCAGATATCCAGCCCAGATATTAATTTTTTTCAAGCTGAAAATGGCTAGCCCAGCTATACTTTTTTTAGGAATACCTAGGCAAGGTCAAGTTGTTATTCTCCGCCCCGCTGGGCTGCAAATCTTTCCTAGGAGGGCTGCATTAGGCTTAACAATAAAATGAGCTTTAAGAAATAATAAATGGGATGTAATTATAAAAACTGGGCAATAACTATAAAAAAATGCACCAAACACGTGATTACTTTATAAAATATTATTTTTGGATATTGAAAATTTTAATTTCATTAATTGTTGCGAGCGCAATATTTTGTTGGATTTTTACGTAATATAAATTTATGTTGACATCGTATTTAATCTGACTAGAAATTTCGGGATAAAAATATTTCGGATCCCATCAAAATGTGGGAAATTTTATTGAATTCTGTTTTGAACGGTTGGTTGAAATGGGCTGTACTTTTAACAAACTGTAAATGGGCTGTAGTAAATTCCATTAGAATTCAAAAATAGGCTACACATTCTTACAAATCTCAAATGGGCTATAAGTTCTCTGCCACACACTTCTGGCCTTACTAAGTTGACGCGTCCCCTAAAAAAACAGAGTTGACGCGTATGCAAGGCTTTGTCAACTTATAGTCAACACACGGTTCTAGCAGCAGTGGCCGTTGAATGTCCATCCAACGGATGCCGTGCTTCTTCTTCAATCTTGGATATTCTAGCTTCACCCGCCCAAAAAATAATTCCTCCCCCTGACATCTGGGGCGCACCGTTTCGGAAGCTGACCTGTGGGCCTACTAAGTTGACTTACCAAGGGCTTTGTCAACTTAGTCAATATAAATGATTCTAGCTGCAGTGACCGTACGATGTCCATCCAACGGCCATAGTGCTTCTTCAACCTCTGGTCTTCTTGCTCCAGCCGCCCAAAGCAGCGCCGGTCGTGCCGCCTGCTCCTGCCTCCCGTGGCCGGCTGTGCTGCCGTGGAGGCCTCACCGCCCCCTACTATTCCCACCGCTAGCCAGGCCCTGCGGCGACGGTAGCCTCACACCGCAGCCAAACGAGTGAACTCTCATACTCCTCTCCGCGTGGGCATCCACTGCCGCGTCTTCAATGGCTCCGCGTAGTCCCCTTCCTAGGCCTCACTGTCGTCCACCGCCCTGGTGCTCTCGGTGCTGTGTGGTCAACGTGGAAGGAACGACTTCCATCGGACGTGGATTGTACATGGAGAGGCTGACAGTTGGGTCCACGGCGGCAGCAAGGAAGTGCCTCCTTATTACACGGAAAATAATGATTCCTCCACCTAACAGCAGGGACCCACCGGATGGGCCACTAGTATTTTGCGAAAAAAATCATTTCTGCCTGACAGCTGGGACCCACCGGATGGGCCACCGTATTTCGTGAAAAAACATTCCCCCCGCTGTCAGCTCGGACCCACCGGAAGTGCCTCCTTATTACGCACAAAAAAATGAATACTCCCCCGGCTAGCTGGGACCCACCTTGCTGTGGGGCTGACTTGTGGGCCTACTAAGTTGACGGGGACGAAGGGCTTTGTCAACTTAGTCAATATGAATGATTCTAGCTCCAGTAACCGTATGATGTCCATCCAACGGCCGTAGTGCTTCTTCAACCTCTGGTCTTCTTGCTCCAGCCGCCCAAAGCAGCGCCGGTCGTGCCGCATGCTCCTGCCTCCCGTGGCCGGCTGTGCTGCCGCAGAGGCCTCACCGCCCCCTACTATTCCCACCGCTGGCCAGTCCCTGCGGCGACGGCAGCCTCACACCGCAGCCGAACCAGTGAACCCTTGTAGTCCTCTCCGCGCGGGCTTCCACTGCCGCGTCGTCCCCTTACTAGGCCTCGCCGTCGTCCACTGCCGTGGTGCTCTCCGCGCGGCGTGGTCAATGTGGTCAAGGAACGACTTCCATCGAAAGAGTACTGTACGTGGAGAGGCTGACAGCTGGATCCACGGCCACAACACAGTTTTTTTGTTATTTGCCAAGTAAGTCGCTTTGTCAGGCCTGTTGGGCTACAAATCTTTCAAGACGAGGAGAGCTTTCATTCGGCTGGCCGAGAAAATGGCCCATCAGTAATGAAAAATGGGCTGTACATTTTTAAAACACATCAAACCGGCAATTAGTTTCAAATATCTTTTTTTTCATTTCAAGATTTTAAATTACATTAATTTTTATGTGTGAAGAATTTGTTGGATTTTATATTGATATACATTTATTTTTAAAATCAGTTTGAATGTGAGTCGAAATTTCGGGATTAAAAACAGTTTGGACCGCACCGAAATATGCAAAATTTCGTATAATTTTTTAACCGTTGCCACAATATGGGCTGTAATGCTAACAAAAAGAATATGGGCTCTAAAAAAACCTTAATAATTAGCAAATGGGCTGTAAATTATTAGAAATAATGACAGATGGGCTGTATGTTGTTTTCCACAGATTTGAGGCTTTCCTAAAGAAAAGGTTGACGCACAAGCACTGACTGTTGGATGTTGTATGATCGAAAGTATGTCTAGAGGGGGGGGGTGATTAGACTACTTGACCAAATAAAAATCTAGCCTTTTCCCAATTTTAGTTCTTGGCAGATTTTAGCTATCTTAGGAAAAGTCAAGCAATCTCCACTTAATTCAAGCAAGCATGCAAAAGAGTATATGAGCAGCGGAAAGTAAAGCATGCAACTTGCAAGAATGTAAAGGGAAGGGTTTGGAGGATTCAAACGCAATTGGAGACACGGATGTTTTTGTTGTGGTTCCGATAGGTGGTGCTATCGTACATCCACGTTGATGGAGACTTCAACCCACGGAGGGTAACGGTTGCGCGAGTCCATGGAGGGCTCCACCCACGAAGGGTCCACGAAGAAGCAACCTTGTCTATTCCATCATGGCCGTCGCCCACGAAGGACTTGCCTCAATAGCGGTAGATCTTCACGAAGTAGGCGATCTCCTTGCCCTTACAAACTCCTTGGTTCAACTCCACAATCTTGTCGGAGGCTCCCAAGTGACACCTAGCCAATCTAGGAGACACCACTCTCCAAGAAGTAACAAATGGTGTGTTGATGATGAACTCCTTGCTCTTGTGCTTCAAATGATAGTCTCCCCAACACTCAACTCTCTCTCACAGGATTTGGATTTGGTGGAAAGAAGATTTGAGTGGAAAGCAACTTGGGGAAGGCTAGAGATCAAGATTCATATGGTAGGAATGGAATATCTTGACCTCAACACAAGTGTAGGTGGTTCTCTCTCAGAAAATGTGTATTGGAAGTGTAGGTATGTTCTGATGGCTCTCTCGATGAATGAAGAGTGGGTGGAGGGGTATATATAGCCTCCACACAGAATCTAATCGTTACACACAATTTGCCAAACTCGGTGGGACCGAATGGTTAAACTCGATTGGACCGACTCAGCAAACCTAGTGACCGTTAGGATTTTCGGTGGGACTGAGATGCAACTTGGTAGGACCGATATGGTTAGGGTTAGGGCATAACGTAATCTCGGTGTGACCGATTACACAAACTCGGTGGGACCGATTTTGGTAAGAAGCTAACCAAAGAGTTGGTCAGGTAAACTCGGTGGGACCGATTCGCTCATCTCGGTGAGACCGAAATGTTACAAAAGGGAAACAGAGAGTTTACATTGCAATCTCGGTGGGACCGATCGCTCATCTCGGTAAGACCGAAATGTTACGAAGGGAAACAGAGAGATTACAATCCCATCTCGGTGAGACTGAGATGCCTATTGGTGAAACCGAATTGCTAGGGTTTGTGGCAATGGCTATGACATTTGAAACTCGGTGGCGCCGGATAGAAAGAATCGGTGGGGCCGAGTTTGACTTTTGGTTTAGGTCATATGTGGATGTGGGAAGGTAGTTGAGGGTTTTGGAGCATATCACTAAGCACTTTGAGCAAGCAAGCCATTAAGCAACACCTCATCCCTCCTTGATAGTATTGGCTTTTCCTATAGACTCAATGTGATCTTAGATCACTAAAATATAAAATGTAGAGTCTTGATCTTGAAGCTTGAGCCAAACTTTTTGTCCTTAGAATTTTGAGGGATCCACTTTCCTCATCCATGCCATGCCATTCATTGAGCTTTTCCTGAAATATTAATCTTGGAATAATGTTAGCTCAATGAGCTATATGTTGTTAGGAATTACCAAAACCACCCGGGGATAGTTGCACTTTCAGATGTCCATCCAACGGTCGTCGTGCTTCTTCAACCTCTGCTCTTCCTGCTCCAGCCACTCAAACAAGGGCCGGCAGGACTGCCTGCTCCCTCCTCCTCACGGCCGGCTGTGCTGCCGTGCAGGCCTCACCGCCCGACCGTACTCCCATCGCTGGCCTAGCCATCCCTCTACTCACCCACACCTGCTGTTATTCTCCGGCAACGACAGACGAACAGTAAACCCTCGTACAATTGTACTCCCCTCTACGTGGGAAACAACTGCCGAGTCTTCCCTGCCTCCGTGTCGTCCCCTTCCTGGGCCTCGCCGTCGTCCACCGCCCTGGTGCTCTCGGCATGGCGTGGTCAACGTGGTCAAGGAACGACTTCCATCGGACGTGGACTGTACGTGGAGAGGCTAACAGCTGGGTCCACGGCCGCAGCAAGGAAGTGCCTCCTTATTACACGGAAAATAATGATTCCTCCACCTGACAGCTGGGACCCACTGGACGAGCCACTGTATTTCACGAAAAAACATTTCCCCCTGACTGCTGGGACCCACCAGCTACATCTTCGCACGCAAGGAAGTGCGTCCGGGAAAAAAAACGATTCGCCCCCTGACTGCTGGGACCCACCAGCTACATCTTCGCAGGCAAGGAAGTGCCTGACAGTCGGGACCCACCTGGTCGAAGCGTACATACAGTTGTCATTCTGGTCGCAAACGTGTACGTACATACTGGTCGTTGTAGAGGCGTGCACGTGTCGTAGTAGAGGCGCGCACGTAGCATGTACACGTACGTACAGCGGCCAGGGTGCATGAAAGAAAATACGGCCACATATGTGTACATATGGGCGGGGTCTCAAACGCCTACTCGCGCATACGTACGGCCAGGGCTCGTGTACATTGCTGGGTCGGAACAGAGAAATAGCGTCGTCGTCGTGTTCATGGGGAGGCAACGGAATGCGTCGTGTTCATCGGGAGGGCTTGGATGGAACAGGCGATGGAAATGAGGCCTGGCGTACCGCAGAACGGAGGAAACAGCCTTGTGTTCGACCGACCACGTTCAAAACGGCATCCTGTTCATCGGTAGGGGTCTGGCGTACTGTAAAACGGAGGAAACGGACCTCCTACGGTCGAAACGGGGGTCCTGTTGATCGGGAGGGGTGTGGCGTACCGTAAAACGGACGAAACAGACTTGTGTTGGAGCGCTACGGTCGAAACAGGGGTCCTGTTCATCGGGAGGGGTGTGGCGTACCGCAAAACGGGACTCCATGGGATACCGTTCATCTCCACCGTCGACCCCCTCCAGCCTCCACGAGCTACTATTCATCCACCGTCGACCTCCTCCAGCCTCCACCTGTGACTGTTCATCCATGGGCGCCTGTTCATCCAGCCTCCACCGCGCGCTACTCCACCGGCTACTGTTCAACCAGCCCTCTCCACGGGCTCCTGTTCAACCACCCCTCCACGGGCTACTGTTCATCCTGCCCTCCACCGTCTACTGTTCATCATGTCCCTCCACGGGGTGGTCCTGTTCATCCAGCCCTCCACGGGGTCCTGTTCATCCAGCCCCAACCGGCTCGATCGATCGGGGTCATGTTCATCCAGAGGCAACACCACGGGGTCCTATTCATCCACCCCCACCGGGAACTGTTCATCCAAACCCTCCCGCAACGCTCACTGTTCATCCAGAGGCAGCATCGATCGGCTTCAGTTAGCATCAGTAGCGAAGGAATCGCTCGATCGGGTTCAGTTAACAGCCATCGATCGATCGCTCGGGTTCAGTAACACGTAGCCTGCAGTGCAATCGCTCGGGTTTAGTTAGAGCCCAACGCCCCGCTCGGGTTCAGTTAGAGCCAACGCCTCGCACACACGCGCGTATATGTACGAGAGAAACGTGCATCGCTTGGCCCCCGACCTCCCACCATAACCGGGAACTCCCCAAAATTTTCCTCCCCCTCGCTTCTACCACGGTTTTTTCTGTCATGGACGGCCCAAAGAATGTCATGCAGCTGCGTCTCCGGCCCGCCCAGGGCGAAAAGCCCATTTTCTGTCATGATTTTTTGTCATAGAAGTAGGAGCCCACCACATCTATGATGATACCGGGTTTTGTCACAATTATCGTCATAGAAGTGTCATATGTATGACAGAAAAAAAATTTGTTCGGCCCAAAATGTCACGGATGTGTCTTTTTTTTGTAGTGATCCTATGCATCTGGTTCATCGTGATCGCAATTATATATATAATTTTTGGCCTCACGAAGGAGAAAGCATCGCTCAAGCTTGGGGGAGGCTTAAGTCAATGTTATATTCATGCCCCAATCATGAGCTCTCAAGAGAAATGATTATTCAAAATTTTTATGCTCGGCTTTCTCTCAGTAATCGCTCCATGCTCGATACTTCTTGTACTGGTTCTTTTATGATGAAGACTATTGAATTAAAATGGGATTTATTGGAGAGAATTAAACGCAACTCTGAAGATTGGCATCTCGACGAAGGTAAGGAGTCAGGTATAACACCTAAGTTTGATTGTGTTAAATCTTTTATGGATACCGATGCTTTCCGTGAATTTAGCACTAAATATGGGCTTGACTCTGAGATAGTAGCTTCCTTTTGTGAATCCTTTGCTACTCATGTTGATCTCCCTAAGGAGAATTGGTTGAAATATAAACCTCCCATTGAAGTAAAAGTAGTTGCACCTATTAAAGTTGAAGAAAAGACTATCACTTATAATGATCCTGTTGTTCCTACTGCTTATGTTGAGAAACCACCTTTCCCTGTTAGAATAAAGGATCATGCTAAAGCTTCAACTGTGGTTCGTAAGAGTAATACTAGAATACCTACTCCCTCTGAGCAAATTAAAGTTGATCCTAGTGTTGCTATGGTTAAAGATCTCTTGGCCGATAATATTGATGGTCATGTTATTTACTTCTGTGATGAATTTGCTAGAATTGCTAGACCTGATACTAAAAATAAACATAGACCTGTTGTAGGCATGCCTATTATTTCTGTTAAAATGGGAGATCATTGCTATCATGGCTTATGTGATATGGGTGCTAGTGCAAGTGCAATACCCCATTCCCTATATAAAGAAATTATACATGACATTGCACCTGCTGAGATAGAGGAAATTGATGTTACAATTAGGTTGTGTTTGGTTGAGCTGTAGATTCTGTAAAAGCTGCTGTGAGCTGTGAGCTGTGAAAAAGCTATTGTGAACTTTTTGCTGTGGAAAAGCTGGAAGTTGTTTGGCTGAAACAGCTGTGAAACTGTAGATTTCACTGTGAATTGTCTGTAATGACCTTGGACAATGGTTCAATATTTTTATGTGCAAGTAGACCGCAAAATAGTGATATGTACATTGGTAGCAATAGAACGACCGTTTTGCAAAGAAAAATTATGACAAGCATCGGCTATCCTATTATGAATAGTATCCATGGTATCTTTGTTCTCCTCCTCTTCAACATGATCTGCTTGTGTTGGTGCTACTTCCCGTCGTAGAACATAATCATCCAATGTACAACAAAATGCAGCAAGTATTCATCAATAAATAGCCAGTGTGCTGGACATACAACAATGTGCAGCAATACTATCAAAATCTCTTCCACTTCACATCAATATACAAAAAATATGACAAGCAATATGCTTCATCGCATCCAAATTTCATCCACTTTAAATCATCAATTGACAACAATATGACAGAGCAAAAAAATCCATCCTCTTTCTACTTGTACAGGAGGCGGGAGGGGAATGGGGAGTGGGAGGAGAGGGGAGCAGCTACTTTGAAGAATGGAGGGAGGAGGTTACAGCGGGGCAGCGGGAGGCATCGCCGGCGGTCGAGGGCGGCGGCCCTTGCTGGTTGGAGGAGGTCCGGCAAGCAGTGGAGGAGGGAGGAGGTCGCGACGGGGAGGCAGATGGAGGAGGTTCGACGAGCAGTGGAGGAGGGAGGAGGTCGCGGTGGGGAGGCGAACGCGGGAGGCGGCGCCAGTGGGTTGGCATGCGGCGGTGGAGGGGCCGCGGCGGCGCTGGCGGCGGCTAGGAACCCTAGCTGCCGCTCGGGTGGATGGGGATCGAGCATGAGGTTTATGGATAGCCCTTCTCTCATGCGGGCTGCCCTTGGTCGAATCACTTTCCACTTACCAGTGGCAAAGGTGGGAAAATACCATCAAACTCTCAGGGGACAGCTAAAAATGCATTGCTAAAGTTGGGGGTTCACCTGCTTCGAAAAATACACTACGAGGAAGCTGTAACTCCTCTAGATTCTGCTTCTCTTTTTCCCCCTTTGGTTAGCTTATAGCTTCCAAAAGCCAGAAGTTGGCTTCAAAAGCTCAACCAAACACAGCCTTAAGCTTGCCAATAGAGATACAATTTCATCAGTTGGTATTGTTAGAGATGTTGAAGTCTTGTGTGGGAAAGTTAAATACCCTGCTGATTTTCTTGTTCTTGGTTCCCCACATGATAACTTTTGTCCCATTATATTTGGTAGACCCTTCTTGAATACTGTTAATGCTAAGATAGACTGCAATAAAGATATTGTTTCTGTTGGTTTAGGGGATATGTCTCATGAATTTAATTTTGCTAAATTTCGTAGACAACCCCATGATAAAGAATTGCCTAGTAAAGATGAAATCATTGGTCTTGCTTCTATTGTCGTGCCTCCTAGTGATCCTTTAGAACAATATTTGCTAGACCATGAAAATGATATGTTTATGAATGAAATAAGGGAAATAGATGAAGTATTCTTTAAACAGGGACCTATTTTGAAACACAACTTGCCTATTGAAATCTTACGAGGTCCTCCTCCACCCAAGGGTGATCCCGTGTTTGAGCTTAAATCTTTACCAGATACTCTTAAATATGCTTATCTTGATGAGAAGGAGATATATCCTCTTATTATTAGTGCTAACCTTTCAGAGCATGAAGAAAAGAGATTATTGAAAACTCTGAAGAAGCACCATGCTGCTATTGGATATACTCTTGATGATCTTAAGGGCATTAGTCCCACTATATGCCAGCACAAAAAAATAGAGAAGGATGCTAAACTGGTTGTTGATCACCAACGACGGTTAAATCCTAAGATGAAAGAACTGGTAAGAAAAGAAATGCTAAAGCTTCTAGAGGTAGGTATAATTTATCCCGTTGCTGATAGTCAGTGGGTAAGTCTTGTCCATTGTGTCCCTAAGAAGGGAGGTATTGTTAGGGAACGTAGTAATTTCAAAATTTTCCTACGCACACGCAAGATCATGGTGATGCATAGCAACAAGAGGGGAGAGTGTAATCTACGTACCCTCGTAGACCGTAAGTGGAAGCGTTATGACAACACGATTGATGTAGTCGTACGTCTTCCCGATCGACCGATCCTTAGTACCGAACATACGATACCTCCGCGTTCAACACGCGTTCAACTCGGTGACGTCCCGCGAACTCACGATCCAGTAGAGCTTCTGGGAAGAGCTTCGTCAGCACGACGGCATGGTGACAGTGTTGATGAAGCTACCAATGCAGGTCTTCGCCTAAGTACCGCTACGATATGACTGAGGTGGATTATGGTGGAGGGGGGCACCGCACATGGCTAAAAGATCAATGATCAATTGTTGTGTCTCTGAGGTGCCCCCATATATAAAGGAGCTAGGAGGGGAGGCGGCCGTCCAAGGAGGAGGGCGCGCCAAGGGGGGAGTCCTACTCCCACCGGGAGTAGGACTCCTTCTTTCCTAGTAGGAGTAGGAGAAGGGGAAAGGGAAGGTGTTGGGAATATAGCTACCAGGTAAGACCCGCCCAGGAGGCGCCGGGTCAACCCCAATGGCTGGTAGAAGGCCTAAGCCCAGAGGCGGCTTAAGGCCCAATATTGTAAACCGCCGTATGTAAAGAAAGACTTGTAAAGAAAGGCATATAAAAGAAGTCACCAAGCCGGGCACGTTTTATGAGCCGGCCGGGACTCTGTAGGCCGCCAGGCGTCAACCCATGTATATGTAGGAAATATGCCCTAGAGGCAATAATAAAGTTATTATTTATTTCCTTATATCATGATAAATGTTTATTATTCATGCTAGAATTGTATTAACCGGAAACATAATACATGTGTGAATACATAGACAAACAGAGTGTCACTAGTATGCCTCTACTTGACTAGCTCGTTGATCAAAGATGGTTATGTTTCCTAACCATAGACATGAGTTGTCATTTGATTAATGGGATCACATCATTAGGAGAATGATGTGATTGACATGACCCATTCCGTTAGCTTAGCACACGATCGTTTAGTATGTTGCTATTGCTTTCTTCATGACTTATACATGTTCCTATGACTATGAGATTATGCAACTCCCGTTTACCGGAGGAACACTTTGTGTGCTACCAAACGTCACAACGTAACTGGGTGATTATAAAGGTGATCTACAGGTGTTTCCGAAGGTACTTGTTGGGTTGGCGTATTTCGAGATTAGGATTTGTCACTCCGATTGTCGGAGAGGTATCTCTGGGCCCTCTCGGTAATGCACATTACTTAAGCCTTGCAAGCATTGCAACTAATGAGTTAGTTGTGGGATGATGTATTATGGAACGAGTAAAGAGACTTGCCAGTAACGAGATTGAACTAGGTATTGAGATACCGACGATCGAATCTCGGGCAAGTAACATACCAATGACAAAGGGAACAACGTATGTTGTTATGCGGTTTGACCAATAAAGATCTTCATAGAATATGTAGGAGCCAATATGAGCATCCAGGTTCCGCTATTGATTATTGACCGGAGACGTGTCTCGGTCATGTCTACATAGTTCTCGAACCCGTAGGGTCCGCACGCTTAACGTTATGATGACAGTTTTATTATGAGTTTATATGTTTTGATGTACCAAAGGTTGTCCAGAGTCCTGGATGTGATCACAGACATGACGAGGAGTCTCGAAATGGCCGAGACATGAAGATTGATATATTGGAAGCCTATGTTTGGATATCGGAAGTGTTCCGGGTGAAATCGGGATTTTACCGGACTACCGGGAGGTTATCGGAACCCCCCGGGAGCTTAATGGGCCTACATGGGCCTTAGTGGAAAAGGAGGGCAGCAAGAGGAGTATGGGGCGCACCCCCCTAGGCCCAAACCGAATTGGTTTAGGGCAAGGGGGTCGGCCCCCCTCTTTCCTTCTTCTCCCTCCCAAGTCCTAATCCAAATAGGAAAGGGGGGAGTCCTACTCCCTGTGGGCGTAGGACTCCTCCTAGCGCGCCTAGCCCTGAACGGCCGCACCCCCCTTGCTCCTTTATATACAGGGGCAGGGGGCACCCTAGAGACACAACATTAGATCATTGATCTCTTAGCCGTGTGCAGTGCCCCCCTCCACCATAGTCCACCTCGATAATACTGTAGCGATGCTTAGGCGAAGCCCTGCATCGGTAGAACATCAACATCATCACCACGCCGTTGTGCTGACGAAACTCTCCCTCAACACTCGACTGGATCGGAGTTCGAGGGACGTCATCGGGCTGAACGTGTTCGTAGGAATTTTTTTGAAATTACTACGTTCCCCAACAGTGGCATCCGAGCCAGGTTTTATGCGTTGATGTAATATGCATGAGTAGAACACAAGTGAGTTGTGGGCGATATAAGTCATACTGCTTACCAACATGTCACACTTTGGTTCGGCAGTATTGTTGGATGAAGCGGCTCGGACCGACATTACGCGTACACTTACGCGAGACTGGTTCTACCGACGTGCTTTGCACACAGGTGGCTGGCGGGTGTCAGTTTCTCCAACTTTAGTTGAACCGAGTGTGGCTACGCCCGGTCCTTGCGAAGGTTAAAACAACACCAACTTGACAAACTATCATTGTGGTTTTGATGCGTAGGTAAGAACGGTTCTTGCTAAGCCCGTAGCAACCACGTAAAACTTGCAACAACAAAGTAGAGGATGTCTAACTTGTTTTTGCAGGGCATGCTGTGATGTGATATGGTCAAGACATGATGCTAAATTTTATTGTATGAGATGATCATGTTTTGTAACCGAGTTATCGGCAACTGGCAGGAGCCATATGGTTGTCGCTTTATTGTATGCAATGCAATCGCCCTGTAATGCTTTACTTTATCACTAAGCGGTAGCGATAGTCGTAGAAGCATAAGATTGGCAAAATGACAACGATGCTACGATGGAGATCAAGGTGTTGCGCCGGTGACAATGGTGATCATGGAGGTGCTTCGGAGATGGAGATCACAAGCACAAGATGATGATGGCCATATCATATCACTTATATTGATTGCATGTGATGTTTATCTTTTATGCATCTTATCTTGCTTTGATTAACGGTAGCATTATAAGATGATCCCTCACTAAATTAACAAAGTATAAGTGTTCTCCCTGAGTATGCACCGTTGCGAAAGTTCTTCGTGCTGAGACACCACGTGATGATCAGGTATGATAGGCTCTACGTTCAAATACAACGGGTGCAAAACAGTTGCACACGCGGAATACTCAGGTTAAACTTGACGAGCCTAGCATATAACAGATATGGCCTCGGAACACGGAGACCGAAAGGTCGAGCGTGAATCATATATTAGATATGATCAACATAGTGATTTTCACCATTGAAACTACTCCATCTCACGTGATGATCGGACATGGTTTAGTTGATTTGGATCACGTGATCACTTAGAGGATTAGAGGGATGTCTATCTAAGTGGGAGTTCTTAAGTAATATGATTAATTGAACTTTAATTTATCATGAACTTAGTCCTGGTAGTATTAGCATATCTATCTTGTAGATCAATTGCTCGCGATATTGCTCCCCGTTTAATTTTTTTATATGTTCCTAGAGAAAACTATGTTGAAAAATGTTAGTAGCAATGATGCGGATTGGATCCGTGATCTGAGGATTAACCTCATTGCTGCACAGAAGAATTATGTCCTTGATGCACCGCTAGGTGACAGACCTATTGCAGGAGCAGATGCAGACATTATGAACGTTTGGCTAGCTCAATATGTTGACTACTTGATAGTTTAGTGCACCATGCTTAACGGCTTAGAATCGGGACTTCAAAGACGTTTTGAACGTCATGGACCATATGAGATGTTCTAGGAGTTGAAGTTAAATATTTCAAGCAAATACCCGAGTTGAGAGATATGAAGTCTCCAACAAGTTCTATAGCTAAAAGATGGAGGAGAATAGCTCAAGTAGTGAGCATATGCTCAGATTGTCTGGGTACTACAATCGCTTGAATCAAGTGGGAGTTAATCTTACAGATAAGATAGTGATTGACAGAGTTCTCTAGTCACCATCACCAAGTTACTAGAACTTCGTGATGAACTATAGTATGCAAGGGATGACGAAAACGATTCCCGAGCTCTTTGTGATGTTGAAATCGACGAAGGTAGAAATCAAGAAAGAGCATCAAGTGTTGATGATTGACAAGAACACTAGTTTCAAGGAAAGGGCAAAGGGAAAGAAAGGGAACTTCAAGTAGAATGACAAGCAAGTTGTCACTCCCGTGAAGAAGCCCAAAGCTGGACCAAAGCCTGAAACTGAGTGCTTCTACTGCAAAGGAAATGATCACTGGAAGCGGAAATTCCCTGAATATTTGGCGGATAAGAAAGATGGCAAAGTGAACAAAGGGTATATTTGATATACAGGTTATTGATGTGTGCCTTACTAGTGTTTATAGTAGCCCCTAAGTATTTGATACTTGTTCAGTTGCTAAAATTAGCAACTCGAGATAGGAGTTACAGAATGAACAGAGACTAGTTAAGGGTGAAGTGACGATATGTGTTGGAATTGGTTCCAAGATTGATATGATCATCATCGCACACTCCCTATACTTTCGGGATTAGTGTTGAACCTAAATAAGTGTTATTTGGTGTTTACGTTGAGCATAAATATGATTTGATCATGTTTATTGCAAAACGGTTATTCATTTAAGTTAGAGAACAATTGTTGTTCTGTTTACATGAATAGAACCTTCGATGTTCATACACACCAACAAAAATGGTTTGTTGGATCTCGATCGTAGTGATACACATATTCATAATATTCAAGCCAAAAAGATGCAAAGTTAATGATGATAGTGCAACTTATTTGTGGCACTGCCATTTAGGTCATATTGGTGTAAAGCGCATGAAGAAAATCCATGCTGATTGGCTTTTGGAATCACTTGATTATGAATCAGTTGATGCTTGCGAACCATGCCTCATGGGCAAGATGACTAAGACTCCATTCTCTGGAACAATGGAGCGAGCAACCGATTTGTTGGAAATCATACATACTGATGTATGTGGTCCGATGAATATTGAAGCTCACGACAGGTATCATTATTTTCTGATCTTTACAGATGATTTGAGCAGATATGAGTATATCTACTTGATGAAACAAAAGTCTGAAATATTTGAAAAGTTCATATAATTTCAGAGTGAAGAGGAAAATCATCGTAACAAGAAAATAAAGTTTCTACGATCTGATCGTGGAGGAGAATATTTGAGTTATGAGTTTGGCCTTCAGTTAAAACAATGTGAAATAGTTTCACTACTCACGCCACCTGGAACACCACAGTGTAATGGTGTATCCGAACGTCGTAACCGTACTTTATTAGGTATGGTGCGATCTATGATGTCTCTTACCGATTTACCACTATCGTTTTGGGGTTATGCATTAGAGACAACTGCATTCACGTTAAATAGGGCACCATCTAAATCCGTTGAGACGACACAATATGAACTATGGTTTGGCAAGAAACCAAAGTTGTCGTTTCTTAAAGTTTGGAGTTGCGATGCTTATGTGAAAAAGTTTCATCTTGATAAGCTCAAACCCAAGTCGGAGAAGTGCGTCTTTGTAGGATACCCAAAAGTAACTATTGGGTACACCTTCTATCACAGATCCGAAGGCAAGACATTTGTTGCTGGGAATGAATCCTTTCTGGAGAAGGAGTTTCTCTCGAAAGAAGTGAGTGGGAGGAAAGTAGAACTTGATGAGGTAACTGTACCTGCTCCCTTATTGGAAAGTAGTTCATCACAGAAATCTGTTCCTGTGACTCCTACACCAATTAGTGAGGAAGCTAATGATGATGATCATGTAACTTCAGATCAAGTTACTACCGAACCTCGTAGGTAAACCAGAGTGAGATCCACACCAGTGTGGTACGGTAATCCTATTCTAGAGGTCATGTTACTTGACCATGATGAACCTATAAACTATGATGAAGCAATGATGAGCCCAGATTCCATGAAATGGCTTGAGGCCATGAAATCTGAGATGAGATCCATGTATGAGAACAAAGTATGGACTTTGATTGACTTGCCCATTGATCAGCGAGCCATTGAGATTAAATGGATATTCAAGAGGAAGACGGATGCTGATAGTAGTGTTACTATCTACAAAGCTAGAATTGTCGCAAAAAGGTTTTTGACAAGTTCAAGGTGTTGACTACGATGAGAGTTTCTCACTCGTATCTATGCTTAAGTCTGTCCAAATCATGTTGGCAATTGCCGCATTTTATGAAATTTGGCAAATGGATAAACAAAACTGCATTCCTTAATGGATTTATTAAAGAAGAGTTGTATATGATGCAACCAGAAGGTTTTGTCAATCCTAAAGGTGCTAACAAAATATGCAAGCTCCAGCGATCCATCTATGGACTGGTGCAAGCATCTCGGAGTTGGAATATACACTTTGATAAGTTGATCAAAGCATATAGTTTTATACAGACTTGCGGTGAAGCCTGTATTTACAAGAAAGTGAGTGGGAGCACTACAACATTTTTGATAAGTATATGTGAATGACATATTGTTGATCGGAAATAATGTCGAACTATTCTCCAAAGCATAAAGGAGTGTTTGAATGGAGTTTTTCAAAGAAAGACCTCGGTGAAGCTGCTTACATATTGAGCATCAAGATCTATAGAGATAGATCAAGACGCTTGATAAGTTTTTTCAATGAGTACATACCTTGACAAGATTTTGAAGTAGTTCAAAATGGAACAGTCAAATAAGGAGTTCTTGCCTGTGTTACAAGGTGTGAAGTTGAGTACGACTCAAAACCCGACCACGATAGAAGATAGAGAGAGAATGAAAGTCATTCCCTATGCCTCAGCCATAGGTTCTATAAAGTATGCCATGCGGTGTACCAGACCTACTTTATATTCTACCCTAAGTTTGACAAGAGAGTACAATAGTGATCTAGGAGTAGATCACTGGACATTGGTCAAAATTATCCTTAGTGGAATAAGGATATGTTTCTCGATTATGGAGGTGACAAAAGATTCGTCGTAAAGGGTTACGTCGAGTTTTGACACAGATCCAGATGACTCAAAGTCTCAATCTGGATAAATATTAAAAGTGAGAGCAATTAGCTAGAGTAGCTCCGTGCAGAGCATTGTTGACATAGAAATTTGCGAAATACTTACGGATCTGAATGTCGCAGACCCGTTGACTAAACTTCTCTCAGAAGAAAAACATGATCACACCTTAGTACTCTTTGGGTATTAATCATATAGCGATGTGAACTAGATTATTGGCTCTAGTAAACCCTTTGGGTATTGGTCACATGTCGATGTGAACTATGGGTGTTAATCACATGATGATGTGAACTATTGGTATTAAATCACATGGCGATGTGAACTAGATTATTGACTCTAGTGCAAGTGGGAGGCTGAAGGAAATATCCCCTAGAGGCAATAATAAAGTTATTATTTATTTCCTTATATCATGATAAATGTTTATTATTCATGCTAGAATTGTATTAACTGGAAACATAATACATGTGTGAATACATAGACAAGCAGAGTGTCACTAGTATGCCTCTACTTGACTAGCTCGTTGATCAAAGATGGTTATGTTTCCTAACCATATACATGAGTTGTCATTTGATTAATGGGATCACATCATTAGGAGAATGATGTGATTGACATGACCCATTCTGTTAGCTTAGCACACGATCGTTTAGTATGTTGCTATTGCTTTCTTCATGACTTATACATGTTCCTATGACTATGAGATTATGCAACTCCCGTTTACCGGAGGAACACTTTGTGTGCTACCAAACGTCACAATGTAACTGGGTGATTATAAAGGTGCTCTACAGGTGTTTCTGAAGGTAGTTGTTGGGTTGGCGTATTTCGAGATTAGGATGTCACTCCGATTGTCGGAGAGGTATCTCTGGGCCCTCTCGGTAATGCACATCACTTAAGCCTTGCAAGCATTGCAACTGATGAGTTAGTTGTGGATGATGTATTATGGAACGAGTAAAGAGACTTGCCGGTAACGAGATTGAACTAGGTATTGAGATACCGACGATCGAATCTTGGGCAAGTAACATACCGATGACAAAGGGAACAATGTATGTTGTTATGCGGTTTGACCGATAAAGATCTTCGTAGAATATGTAGGAGCCAATATGAGCATCCAGGTTCCGGTATTGGTTATTGACTGGAGACGTGTCTCGGTCATGTCTACATAGTTCTCGAACCCGTAGGGTCCGCACGCTTAACCCGGAGAGTTTATATGTTTTGATGTACCGAAGGTTGTTCGGAATCCTGAATGTGATCACGGACATGACGAGGAGTCTCGAAATGGTCGAGACATGAAGATTGATATATTGGAAGCCTATGTTTGGATATCGGAAGTGTTCCGGGTGAAATCGGGATTTTACCGGACTACAGGGAGGTTACCGGAACCCCCCGGGAGCTTAATGGGCCTACATGTGCCTTAGTGGAAAAGGAGGGCAGCAAGAGGAGTATGGGGCGTGCCCCTAGGCCCAAACCGAATTGGTTTAGGGCAAGGCGGCCGGCCCCCCTCTTTCCTTCTTCCCCCTCCCAAGTCCTAATCCAAATAGGAAAGGGGGGGGGGGGGAGTCCTACTCCCGGTGGGAGTAGGACTCCTCCTGACGCGCCTAGCCCTGGCCGGCCGCACCCCCCCTTGCTCCTTTATATACAGGGGCAGGGGGGCACCCTAGAGACACAACATTAGATCATTGATCTCTTAGCCGTGTGCGGTGCCCCCCTCCACCATAATCCACCTCGATAATACTGTAGTGGTGCTTAGGCGAAGCCCTGCGTCGGTAGAACATCAACATTGTCACCACGCCGTCGCGCTGACGAAACTCTCCCTCAACACTCGGCTGGATCGGAGTTCGAGGGACGTCATCAGGCTGAACGTGGGCGTAGGAATTTTTTTGAAATTACTACGTTCCCCAACAATATATAAGGGGACGACCTGGCGGCGGCTTAGGACAAGAAAGAAGAGATCGATAGCCAAGCTAGCGGATTAGCTCCTTGGTCATCGAAACCCCAGCAATTCCAACACAACTAGACATAGGCTTTTACCTTCATTGTAAGGGGCCGAACTAGTATAAACCCCTCATGTCCTTTGTCCCAATTAACCCCTTTAAGCTTCCTAGTTGCGATGGCCCTACGACTAAGTCCTTTTGCTAGGACATCTGCCGTGACAATTCCACGACAGTTGGCGCCCACCGTGGGGCCAGCGCACGGTGGATTTGAGTTCTTGAAGGGCAACTTCAAAGGGCTCAAGGGATACGATGTGGGCCGGATGACCAAGAGTCATCGCAGCAAGCTCAACAGCGATGACGAAGGCTGAGGCCCCGGGGCCGGCTCAATTGAGTATGGATACCGGGTCCCCTTCGGCGGAATCCATGTCTTCATCGGCCGGATCGGCGAGTCAGACCCTGAGCCGGACATCTACACCAACCTCATCGAGACGGCTCAGTGCGCGAGATCCGCCCGGGCTCAACCTGCCGTGACGCATGCCTTCGTGGGTTGCATCAATGGAGGTGAATTCTCTGAAGGATCAGTGGATGGCGGTGAGACGGCCATCTATTCTGACGCTACGTCATCAACAGGCGAGGCAGATTCTCTGTATCAACTGCAAGATGGCATGCTTGGGGGCTGTTTCGATGGCAGCAGTATTTCGGACCCCTTTGAGCCGCCGAATCGAACCAGAGTCTTCATGGTTGGCACTCAACCCGGCCAGAAATCCATGGCGGCAGCAGCAATAACCACCGGGTCGGCAGCGGCCGGGTTAGGAGACCCCACGTGCCCCCCTGGCTCAGATGCTAATGGACCTCATGGATAAGTTGACGACTCTGTTGACTGTTGTGGTGGAGCCAGCGAATAAGGCTCAGCATGACGCGGAGGTGGCACGGCTACGCGAAGAGATGGCATAGGCCAAGGAAAATTTAGCAGCAAAAGAGGTTAGGATGGCCACGGAGTGGGCGGCTTTGGTTGCTCGTGCTCAACAGCTTCAAGCGGAGACTTTCCGGCTCTCGGTGGATCTGAACGCGTCAAACGAGGTCATGAGGAGAAGGCACTAGAAAACTCAGTCACGCCTGCCTCTGACATACGATCCTAGGAACCTTTTCCACACACCCGGGGCTGATCCAAGTAACCCACCGGAGGCAAACCGAATCACGACACCCGGGGCTGTGGCGCCGGTTCAACCGCGGGCCACGGAACCACCTTGTATGAATACCGCTCCGCCTCATTACACACCAATACCAGGTCAGTTTTCTAACCCTTTGGAGAATCTCATTGCTGCGTCGGCTCGTTTGGCAGCTCTCCCGATGGAAGACGACTCTCCGACAGCAATTGAAACACAAAGGGTGAGAGAACTTCTTCAGACGGCTCTGGCACAGTAGGATGCGTACTCTTACAGTCAAGACAGAATCCATTCAACCACTCGCCCAAGCTGGAGCCCGAGCTATAGCAGGCATATGGGCTCAGCCGCTATGTCGAGCAATGCTCAACTCCGTAACCAACCGCGTAGGCATGAGCCAGCGCAGGGTGGAGCCCTTAACTTGGCAGATCAGGAGAGAATCCGTCAAGAGGCTGAGCGGGCGGCTCAACTGGCAGCTGAGTGGGCGGCTCATCAGGCTTTTCTGGTTTATCCGGCAACCTCTGTTGAGGCAGGAGTAGCCACAAGAACAGGAGGTGTCCCTTGCCTGGTGCCGGCTATACGTAATGAGCACTTGCCAAAAGACTTTAAGGGGCCTCGTAAGGTGCCTAATTACATGGCCGACTTGCAGCCTGGGGCATGGATTGGAAGTTATGAGATGGTGATGGAGCTGTTGGAGGTCAGCGATGCAGCAATGGCTAAGTATTTCACTACGATGTTGGATGGAACGGCTCGCACTTGGTTGAAAGGGTTACCACCCAATTCCATCGGCTCATGGGCAGAGTTAAAGGCCCGGTTCATTCAGAACTTCAAGGACACATGTAAACAACCTATGTCAATCGTGGACCTAACTAATTTTAAGCAAGAGGAAGGTGAGTCCACGACCCATTGGGTGCGCCGTGTCAAGGAGATAATACATTCATCTGATAAGATGGATGCTGGCTCGGCGGTCTTAATGTTGGAGAAAAAATGCCGTTTTGAACCTCTGAAACAGAAGCTGGGGCGGCTCAAGCGTGACTGTAATGACATGGGACAGTTGATGGCGGCCCTGGTCAAATATGTTGATTCTGACAGTACCAAGGATCCCTTGTCTGATGAAGAAAAAACAGGGAAGGGAAAGAAGAACGGCAACAGCAAGGGTCACCAGCATAACCCGGTGAATCAAGGAGGTAATAAACGTAAGGCCGACGAGTTTGTGGCTAACACCAATACAGGGCAACAACCAACGGCGCAAGGGTAGGCCACCTCCTCGGTCAGGTGGGTCAGGTCCCACCCTCGAGCAACTACTGAATGAACCTTGTCCAAGACACGGCACCCAGGAGAAGCCAGCTACCCATCTGTGGAAGGACTGTATGATCATGAAGGCATTTAAAAATTCCAACATGTTTGATGGTAGCCACGGACCTGGCGGCGGTTCAGATGGAGGCGGCTTTCATGGCCCGGGCGCCGGTTCAGGCGGAGGCGGTTTTCACGGTCAGGGCCATCCGGGTAACCAGGGTGGTTATAATCTGCAACCCGACCAAAGTAATCAGCAGCAACAGCAGCAAGAGCCCGGGTATCAGAGCAACCCAAAACAGTTAAATAGTGGGCAGTACCATGTATTTACCACTAGTTTATGCAAGAGGGACCAGAAGCTTCATAAGAGGGCTGCCAATGTCGTTGAGCCGGCGACTCCATGTTATTTGAGGTGGTCAGAATAGCCTATTGTGTGGAGCAGGGAAGATCACCCTCCCCGGGTTGATAATCTGGGTCACTTGGCCTTGGTGGTGGCACCTGAGGTTGGTGGATATAAATTCACTAAGGTGCTCATGGATGGAGGTAGTAGCATCAACATCCTCTATTATGGGATGTTTCGTCAGATGGGGTTGACTGATAAGAGTCTTAAACAATCCAACACTGTTTTTCATGGTGTTGTGCCTGGTAAGTCGGCATACCCAGTTGGTAAGATTGAACTGGAAGTAGCCTTTGGGGATGAATATGATTCCAGGGCTGAGAAGTTAACTTTGGAGGTGGTTAAGATCAAAAGCCCATATCATGCTCTGTTTGGACGGCCGGCTTATGCCAAGTTCATGGCTCGGCCGTGTTATGTGTATCTACAGCTCAAGATGCCGGGTTATAAAGGTACCATCACAGTACATGGAAGCCGGAAAATAGCCCTGAAATGTGAAGAAGGAGATGCTGCTTATGCTGAGTCTGTTTGTGCAACAGAGGAGTTAAAGTTTTATAAAGATAATGTTGACCTGACAGACATGACGTCTTTGAAGAAGCCAACTACGGAGCATGAATCGGTGTTGAAATTCAAGTCAGCTGATGACACCAAGATGGTTGATTTTGTGCCTGGCGACTCATCCAAACAGTTCATCATCAATGCCAACTTGGATCCAAAATAGGAAAGCGCGCTCATCGAGTTCATCCGTGAGAACCGGGACATCTTTGCATGGAAACCTTCTGACATGCCGGGTGTTCCGAGAGAACTCGCTGAGCACACTCTTAACATTGATCCGAAGTTTAAGCTGGTCAGGCAGTTCCTTCGGCAGTTTAACAAGGAAAGGCGCAAGGCCATCGAAGAAGAGGTGGCCCGGCTCTTGGTGGACGGGTTCATTGTGGAAGTTTTTCACCCAGAGTGGTTGGCTAACCCGGTGCTTGTACTCAAGAAAAACGGCACCTGGCGTATGTGTGTGGATTACACCGATTTGAACAAAGCTTGTCCGGCTGACCCTTTTGCTCTCCCTCGTATTGATCAGATCATTGATGCTATGGCGGGTTGTGAGCATTTGATTTTTCTGGATGCCTATTCAGGTTATCATCAGATCAAGATGGCAGTCAAGGACCAGGAGAAGACAGCTTTCATCACTCCGCTCGGAGCCTTCTGCTATGTGTCTATGCCTTTTGGGATTAAGAGTGCCCGGGCGACTTATCAACGGTGTGTGCAGAGTTGCCTATAGTCAGATTGGGCGTAATGTTCATGCTTATGTGGATGATATAGTGGTGAAGTCCAGAGAGAAGGAAACCTTGGTAACAGATCTGAAGGAAACCTTTGATAACCTCTGGGTCTACAAGATGATACTTAACCCGACCAAGTGTGTTTTTGGAGTTCCAGCTGGCAAACTCTTGGGTTTTTTGGTGTCTAATAGAGGTATTGAGGTTAACCCGGAGAAAATTAAGGCAATCACATCTCTAGCCAAACCGGTGTGCATCAATGACGTTCAGCGGCTGGCGGGTCGCGTTGCTGCCTTAAGCCGGTTCATAAGCCGATTAGGGGAGAAGGCGATGCCTTTGTATCAAAAGATGAAAAAGGCGGATGACTTTGTCTAGAGTGATGCTGCTAACTCTGCTTTTGAGGATCTGAAGAAATAGCTCGCTGAGGCGCCGGTCCTTGCTGCTCCGGTTGAGAAAGAGCCGTTGTTATTATATTTAGCTGCTAACTCACGTGCTGTCAGTGTGGCCATTGTTGTGGAGCACAAGGAGGCTGGCAAAGAACATCCGGTCCAACGACCGGTTTACTACGTCAGTGATGTGCTGATTGAATCTAAAAAAAGCTATCCACATTGGCAGAAGCTCGTTTATGGGGTGTTCATGGCAAGCCGGAAGCTCAAACATTACTTTCAGGGTGAACCAATCACTGTGGTTAGCTCTGCTCCTCTAGGAGACATCATTCAAATAGAGAAGCCATAGGACGAGTCGCCAAGTGGGCTATTGAACTTGGGTCTCATGGTTTGAAGTATATGCCACGTACTGCGATCAAATCTCAAGCGCTAGTTGACTTCATTAACGACTGGACAGAGTTGCAGATGCCAGAGGAGAAACCAGACAACACATATTGGACGATTCATTTTGATGGGTCCAGACAGTTGGAAGGCTTGGGGGCTGGAGTTGTTTTAACTTCTCCTCGAGGGGACACATTTTGTTATGTGTTGCGATTGATGTTTCCTTGTACTAACAACGCAGCAGAATATGAAGCCTTGCTCCATGGTCTTCGAATGGCTAAAGA
Organism: Triticum dicoccoides; assembly: GCF_002162155.2. Lineage (NCBI taxonomy): Eukaryota > Viridiplantae > Streptophyta > Magnoliopsida > Poales > Poaceae > Triticum > Triticum dicoccoides. Next base: position 553,056,986 of record NC_041384.1, read on the forward strand.
GATGAGTTTGAGCCGGGTCCAGTGCCTTGGCGATTCAGATTTGGTGGCTCAACAGGTGTCAGGCAAGTGGGATTCCAAGGATCCTCTCATGGCGGCTTATCACCGCGAGGTCGACGCTGTTGCAGGGCATTTTAAGGGTTATCAAGTGGAACACATTGATCGCAGAAAGAACGAAGCGGCCGATGCCTTAAGCCGGTTGGGATCTCAGTGTAAGCCGGTACCCCCTAACACCTTTTTGGATGTTTTACATAACCCGTCTCTTAAGTTGCCTACAGAGGAAGATTTGGCCATTCCTGACCCGGAGGCACAGTTAGTGGCGGCTACTCATGTTATTCCAGATTGGACAGTACTGTTGCTGGCTTACATGACCCGGGGAGAGTTGCCAGAGGACGAGACCCTGGCCCGACAGATAATCCGGCGGTCCAAGCCAATGACGATTTCTGACGGAGTGTTGTATCATCGCAGCGTCACTGGAGCATTTTAGCGTTGTGTTTCTCCTGAAGAAGGTCAAGAAATACTTCGTGAGATCCATGAAGGGGATTGTGGTCATCACGTTGGGTCAAAGTCTCTTGTGGCCAAAGCTTTTTGTCATGGTTTTTACAGGTTAACGGCTCATGCTGATGTAGAGGATCTGGTCAGTAGGTGTGATGGATGTCAAAAATTTGCACAACGAGCTGTAGGATCGAAAGTATGTCTAGAGGGGGGGGGTGGGTGATTAGACTACTTGACCAAATAAAAACTTATCCTTTTCCCAATTTTAGTTCTTGGCATATTTTAGCAACTTTGGACAAGTCAAGCAATCTTAACACAATTCAAGCAAGCATGCAAAGAGTATATGAGTAGCGGAAAGTAAAGCATGCAACTTGCAAGAATGTAAAGGGAAGGGGTTTGGAAGATTCAACCGCAATAGGAGACACGGTGTTTTTGTCGTGGTTCTGATAGGTGGTGCTATCGTACATCCACGTTGATGGAGACTTCAACCCACGAAGGGTAATGGCTGCGCGAGTCCACGGAGGGCTCCACCCATGAAGGGTCCACAAAGAAGCAACCTTGTCTATCCCACCATGGCCGTCGCCCACGAAGGACTTACCTCACTAGTGGTAGATCTTCATGAAGTAGGCGATCTCATTACCCTTACAAACTCCTTGGTTCAACTCCACAATCTTGTCGGAGGCTCCCAAGTGACACCTAGCCAATCTAGGAGACACCACTCTCCAAGAAGTAACAAATGGTGTGTTGATGATGAACTCCTTGCTCTTGTGCTTCAAATGATAGTCTCCCCAACACTCAACTCTCTCTCACAGGATATGGATTTGGTGGAAAGAGGATTTCAGTGGAAAGCAACTTGGGGAAGGCTAGAGATCAAGATTCATATGGTAAGAATGGAATGTCTTGGCCTCAACACAAGTGTAGGTGGTTCTCTCTCTCAGAAAAAGTAAGTTGGAAATGTAGGTTTGTTCTGATGGCTCTCTCCTCAAATGAAGAGGTGGTGGAGGGGTATATATAGCCTCCACACAAAATCTAACCGTTACACACAACTTGCCAATCTCGGTGGGACATAATTGATAAACTCGGCCAGACCGATTCAGCAAAGCTAGTGACCGTTAGGAGTTTCGGTGGGACCAACATGCAACTTGGTAGGACCGATATGGTTAGGGTTAGGGCATAACGTAATATCGGTGAGACCGATTCACTACAAAAAAATACACTTCCGTGATGATACGTGTTTGTCATAGTAGGTCGCATTTGCTGTCATGCATGTACATCCATGACGATCTTATGACAGAATCAAGATAGTCATACCTGTGCTGTCGTAGAAGTGTTCCATGACATTACCAAAATTATCATCACGGAAGTGTCCACTTCCATGATGATAAATCGCGCGTCACAGAAGTGCTTTCGTCAAGGGTGACCGACATGTGGCATCCACCGTAACAGAACGTCGTTAAGCTATCGGGTCGGGTTTTGGATCCGATAACCCGTTAACAGCCCCAACCAATGGGGATTTTCCACGTGTAAAACCATCATTGGCTGGAGGAAACACGTGTCGGCTCATCGTTGGGACAGATGTCATCCACTCATTGAACAGAAGGTGCCTATGATACATCGACACGTGGCATGGCCCAACAGAGGCCCATTCCTGTGAAAAGGCCGGCCCATTTGACTTGGTCAAAAGGTGGCGGGCCGGCCCATGTAAAGCCTGTTAACGGCCTGTTCGCATATAGCCCATTTATAGCCCGCTACCCCAAGGCCCGTTACGCCCTATCCGAATTAGGCCCAGTAGCTTCATCTGGGCCACTCAATATGATTCCAGCCCGTTTTCACTTCTGGCCCATGTATGGCCCATGACGTCTTTCGGTCCATATGAGGCCCTATGTAACTCTTGGCCTATTAACGGCCCATGGTGAAACTGGCCCGTAATGAACAGTGTATCACTTTACACCCATTAACGGCCCATGGTGAAACTGGCCCGTAATGAACAGTGGATCACTTTATACCCATTAACGGCCCGTTATTCTATTGGGCCGTTTCCAGCCCATGTTATCTTTCGGCCTTCTCAGAGCCCATTTATTCTTGGGCTCATTTCTAGCATTCGTTTACTTATGGCCCGTTACTATCATTTTCTGCTTGTGGGCCAAATTCAGCCCGTGGTTACAGTCGGCCTGTTTGTGGTCCGTTAATACATTGGGCCATTTTCATAGCGTCATCAAATACGGCCTATTAACGATGGCCCGTTATGGTCGGCCCATGAACGGACGATACCAACTCTAGCCCGTTTACGGCCATAATGCGGTCTGTTTGGCCCATGTTTGGCCAATCGATCATATGGCCCGTATATGGCCCATTGATGATACGGCCCGCAGAAGGCCCATTGTTTCTATGGCCCGTAGAAGGCCCATTGTTTCTACGGCCCGTAGAAGGCCCACGGTTTCTACGGCCAGTAGGAGGCCCAGTGTCACTACAGTAAATATTAGCCCATGGTTATTGTGGCCTAGTTTTAAAAAATAGGTTATTGCAGCCACTAGCTAACCGCGGAAAAAGAACTACAATGACTACAAGAAAACAAATAAACAAGACAACAAGGAAATAAATAAGCAGGCAACTAACGCTAGGCTATCACAGCTATTACACATATTACATCCACTGGGCATCAAAGTTCGCCACCAATGCAAATATAGGGAACAAAGCAGCAAATCATATACACTGGTTGTCAAAGTTGGCAACCAGCGCAAATAAACGCCGCAGCAAAACAAATCCAGAATTGAAACCACTTCAGAAGATCTCAAGAAACAATATCCTGGGTACCCATGATGCTGGCAAGATGCTTAGCAAGCTTATTAACTTTCTCTTGTTTGGCGCTTAAATCCTCCAGTGCTTGCTGTTGCACCAGAAAATATGCATCTGAATTCTGCAGGGACTTCCTCAGTCCTTCAGCTTCCTGTCACAGCACATCTGATCGATGTCTTTCAACTTGAAGTTGAGACTCAAGAGGACGAACTGATTCAGGTAGCGAGTTCGAAGAGCTTGTGCCAGCAGTAGTGGCCAGTAACTCGAACACTACATCAAGATAGGACTTTTGGATTCCCTCACTGTCGTCAAGATAGTTTTTATCAGCTTTCTTGGAGACCAACAGGGATGTCTCACTATCTTGAACCTTATCTGCATTACTTCCTTTACCATTGGATAATGCGGTACTGTTCTGCAATATTTTGTCCGCATTCTAAAAGAGAAACAAGCAGACACATCACATGTTTAACATGTTGTATATGAAACTCATTTTGGTAAATGAGTTCAGTAGTAAAGTGGACAGGATAACAACATGAAACAAACATATATCTATGTACCATGGTCACTTTATGGTCTATATCATTCTAGTTTTTGTTGCCAAATCAAGATAGAAACACAGTTCAAATAATATTTGTTCAAGACAAAGCAGAATAGACAGAATATAAGTGTGGGTAACTATAGAGCAATAACAACACTTGTAATGTGCATGACATGAGAACATAACTGTTTATTCAATTGAAACTGAAATCAACATAGAGCAGGTTACAACAGCAAACCAGTTAAAGAAACATGTTTAAAACATACCTGTTGCACCATTGGAGTTTCAATTCCATCCTTCAAATTTGAAAATAGTTGGTATGAGTAAATACAGTAATGCAAGAGCAAAGGAGTATGAACCATAGCTACAGAACCTGACCTGAGAACAAATCTTCTTCTCCTTTAAGCGTTGAGTTGGGATTCGGAGTGGTGGTCCTCGTGCTTTGGGCACTGCAGTTCCCTTACTAACTGCTCGTGTTTGGGTGCTCTATGGTGGAGACGGTGCTGTGTTAACTGGAACTGGGTTACTATCTGCCGGGGTTGGGGTTAGAAGGGGTGTAGCTGGTTCTCTGTCCCACTGGGTAGGGGTACAATCTGCGAGAGTCTGGGTTATGTGCGGTGGATCTGGTCCTTGGGCAAGTACAACTGTGGTTCTAGCTGCATCAACTAGTAGCACTATCTTTTTTGAAGACCGTGTTGTTACTCCCTTAGATACTGCCATCACGCTCTCCAATTCAAATGGTTGATAAACAAGAAAAGTAATTGAAAGTATAGACATTGTATGATAGACAGGTGCAATGGATAGTGGGGAATAAAAGAGGGCATGAAATAATTCATATTTATGTTGTCTAACCAAACATGATAGCATGACACAATTTCACATATATGATGGCTAACTAAACAGGATAACATGACACAATTTCACATTATGATGGCTAACTAAAAAAGATGGAAAGACATAGTTCAAAATATGAGACTATGTAAACAGGATGACATGACATAACTATATAATGTGTTTATTAAATAGGTTGGCATGCCATAATTCACATTCATTCACAGATAGAATGCCATAATTCAAAATATGATGACTGTAAACACTAAACAGGATGAGATGATATAACTATATGATGTCTTTATTAAATGGGTTGCCATGCCATAATTCAGATAGATGATGTGTATGTACTATGTAAACATGATGGCATGATATAATTCAAATATATGATTTATATAGTAAGCAAGTAAGTAGATGGCAATCCATATATGATGTAAAAACTAAGCAATGCA
>NC_041384.1:553062235-553068042 GCF_002162155.2 Triticum dicoccoides
TCTCTGAATCCTGCTCTGAGGAGCTCTCTGTAACCAGCAAGATGTCTGCTTCAGCAGGTAGCATTGTCTGCTCCGAATACCTTGTTTTCACTCTAGATACTTCCATCACTGCTTCAAATGGCCGAGGCACTGGAAGAGTAGTTGAATATACAAACGTTGTCGACAAATGGAACACGTAATACAAAAAAATGATAGCATGATATAATTCACATACATGATGATTGGCTAAACAGCATGGCATTGCATAATTCACATATATAATGCCTTTGCAACAAGATAGCATTTTATAATTCACATATATAATGTCTTGAAACAAGATGGCAATGCATAATTCACATATATGGTAATTAGACACTGAACAGGTGGCATTCACACAAAGCATGTCTAAACTAATCAAATGACATAGCAATGCGAGACACCATACGCACGATATGAGCAACATAACCCTGCCAAGTTAGAGCATACACCTCGGGGGGGGGGATAGGACTGGTCATCTGTCTCTGAATCCTCCTATGAGGAGCTATCCGTAACCAACGAAATATGCGCTTCGTTAGATAGCATAGTCTGCTCTGAAGACCTTGCTTTCACTCCAGAATTTGCCATCACCGTGTCAAATGGCTGATGCACATGAAGAGCAGTTGAATGTACTAACATTGTTGACAAATGTAATATGTAATGAAAAAAGGGATGGCCTGATATAATTTACATATAAGATGACGTGCTAAGCAGGATGGCATTGCAAAATTCCCATGTATGATGCCTGGATAAACAACATGGCGTTGCATAATTCACATAAACGATGAATAAACTAAACAGATGGCATTCGCACAAAGGATGTCTAAACTAAGCAGATGACATATTTGATGTATAAAGTAAGCAATGCAAGACACCTATGCATGATATAACCAACATCTGCATGCCAAGTTAGAGCAAAGACCTCAGGGGGTAAATAGGAGTTGTCTTATCCTTCTGAATCCCCCTCAGAACATATATCTTCCTCTCGATTACAATCTGAAATGCATGGGGGGGGGGGTTGCCTTTGCGCCTACCATGGAGCGATGTCTGCATGAAATTTTATTGCCACACAAGGCTCGTCTCTTTTGCTCTACATGTTTAGTTCCATTGTTTACAATAACTGTCATGCATAGGAATAAAACATAGTGAGATTTAAGGAGTGCATGCAGAAATCCAGAGTGATGGTAGCAACCTATGGATAGACCCAAAACCAATAATAGCAGGCAGATAATGGCTTTAGTTAAAAATACAGATAATGGCTTCTTTACTGTTTGTTTCCCACCCAACATGAAACTCATAGTAGACACCAGAGATTAACCAGATAGTAGATAAATACTATTGATAGCGGCCCCGATATGTACCCCACAGCCATTTAAAAACTCAAGTTTGACCATTAGTTTGGAGCTGACTCAGAATCTAATCAGTGAACAGGACGATAAAGTAGCATGTAATATTAAGCAATGCATAACGTAAGCAGACACGAAAGAGTGCGACCTATCTTGCGGACCCGTGTAGTCCTCGAGGTCATCTGCTTGGTTGATGATGGTAATGCAGTTTTCATGGCTGCCAGCGGCGGGGAAGAAGATCTGAGGCGGCGAAAGACAGTCTGGAGGCCGGATCCCTGCTGTGCTGGACCCTTCTGTCGTTGGAGCTGCTGAGCTGGGGTGGACGACGATGCGGCACGAGTAGGACAAACCACGCAAGGTTTTCTTTGATAACTATCTGTAAGAGAAGTAATTCTGTAAGGGCTTGTTTGAATTGGAGGATTCCAACAATGCAGGGAGAGAAAATAGACAGGAATAGGATAGGAATGCACGCGCAAAACAGAGAATTTAAAAACATAGGATTTCTGCCAATCTGGTGTTTGATTCACAACAATTGGAAGATCACATGATGCAAAGAAGCATGGTGAGATTAAGTCCAACCACAAGAAAATGTACGGTTATAATGCTATTATGCTACTATCTCTTAGTCTTGTGCTTCATGAATAGGAATTTGAAAAGGAGGACAAATGAAAATGAGAATTCCTATGTTTTTTCTTTCAAGGAGACACTAAAGGAACAAATCCGTGTGCTCAGTGGACAATATATATAACATGTAGAGTAAAAAAGAGATGCAACAAGTGTACAACCTCTTTGGCGAAGCCATGTTGATCTCAGCGTGATTGGGTTGGCCGGTGACGATGCCCCAGCTAACTTTGCTGTCGGAGGAGGGGAAGAAGATCTTAGGCGTCTGGAGATGGAGCCCGAGGTACTGCTCCGTTGTGATGGAGGGTTACGTCTTTGGAGCAGCTCCGATGAGTTGTACGACGCCGAGGGTGAAGCAGGACAAGAGAGACAACGAACAATGTTAACCTGAGTGGAATTCTAATAGCATCTCCAATACATGACGTAAAATACATAACCACAAAGTGCTAGATGTAAAATACATCAGCCGCTCATCTCTGAACTTAATTGTCGAAACTAAACTTAACTGTCGAAACTGAACTTAACTGTCAAAACTGAATTTTGCTGTCGAAACTGAATTTTGCTGTCGAAACTGAACACACTAGCAAGGTGAGGCTACACGTCCGTCGATTGACTTTTTCATCTCTGGTCAATCGATTTTGCAGCCGTTGGATACGAAATCAAGGGCCTGCGGTTCATCTTCAACCTCCACCCCCTGACTCGCCAGCCACCACCGGCCAAATAGCAGCCCCCCGCCGCCCGCGGACGGCGGTGCGCCGCCCCACCCGCCCCGAAAACACTTCCCACCGCCGGTCTGCCGCCGCCTCGGCCATCCCTCTAGCCCCCCGTGCCGAGCTTTTTCACCGGCGATCCCCACGCCACCGCCCCGCCAACGCCCCGCCACCGCCGGCGACCACCGCCCCCATCCTGAACCCTAATATAGATAGTGGGGTACCTCTCCGGCGAGCCCCACTCCCCGCTGCGGCTGGTTCTTCCTTCACCCTGGCGAGCCCCCCATCCCCTGAAAATTGACTGACCCAAAAGTCAATTTAGTCGACTGAAGTGTAGCTAAATCGGAGCAGCATCGCAAGCAAGAGCAAGAGCGAGAGCAGCAGCACGAGCAAGAGCAATAGCAAGAGCAGACCAGGTAGGGGACCGAGAGCAAGAGCAGAGCAGCAACGCGAGCGAGAGCTAAAGTAGCAGCAGCTCCTACTGATGTGGACGTCGCCGCCGAGGGAGCGACACCATGGAGGAAGTGGTCGGCGATGCCGCCGTGGATGGAGCCGCGCCGTGTCAGCTCGGGACCGAGCGTCAGCAGCACCGTGAGATCGAATCAAGAAGAAAATGCGGCGATTAGTGTACAACCTCTTTGGTGGCGCCGATTAGGCCGCAGCTTCATCCAAAGAAACGGTGATGATGATGCTCTTCCGATGGTGCAGGTGAAGACGGCGGTGTGGGAATGGAGGTGGCGCGAAAGACGAGGGGAACGTCGGGGTAGCTCCTTGGAGGTGGAGGACGGGATAGCAGAACTGCGGGACGATGAGATCGACGACAAATCCTCATCCGGTACGGTGGATGAGGGACGTCGAGGTGTTGCTGTCGATGACGTCATAGGGGAAGAGGCTCCACCTGGGTGGCGGACGGAGCAGGGTGTGGGATTTCATCGCGGGTTTTCGCAGCCTCGGTGTACAAATGGGTGGGTGGATGGGATGGCAGTGGGGAACCATGGCTTAGAGACTCGCTTGTCCGAAATGTGGGGTAAGTTACGAAAGTACCCCCACCAATTTGAGGCGGTTCTTTCAGTTCAGGGGTACAACGGGCATTTCGCATGTCAGGATTTCACAGGAGGTGGGAGTTTTCGCGCGCGTTGTAATTTCGGAATAGCAAGGTGTGGGTTGAGATGGAGGGATTTGTCGGAGCACAACGAGACAAAGATATATCTTAAATATTTCGGGCTAACAAGGCACGGGTTGAAATTTCCGGACAAGCCTATCGTGTATTGTACCAAATCAATTCGCACTACAAATGTCACTCAAAACCTTGAATTCATGTTATGTTCAATTAAAATATTTCGCTACGTGTATAATGCATGCAACCTACTACTCAAATGAACGTTTTAGTGCATTCCAAACGTATATACTACCGCTTCAATATGAACTAAATTTGAATTCATTTCTCTATTTGAATAAGATCTACAGTAATGATTGTTGTGAAGTCAAAGCATTTGAATTCGTTTCTCTGTTTTAATAAGATCTACAATCATCATTATTGTCAAGTTAAACCGTCGTTTGTGTATTATCTTCACAGCACACCACATGATTAGTCTCGAGTTACATATGAACTATGTGTACTATATGAACTCGAACTAGATTTTTTGAATCCACTTTATTTTGATTTCAAGTCACATTACATTTCTAGCTCTAGCTAGATCTTCATAATCTAAACCATGTCTCATATGTATAATGTGTTTATCACATTATGTATGGTGCCCCGCCCCCTACGCCTACAAGTATTTGGATGTGAGTTGCAAACACCACACATTACCACAATTTGAAATAAAATGTGAGAATGTTCGATATATAGTATTGTTTAGATTGTTCGATATTTAGTTGTAAGCTGCAAACGCCACACATTATCACAAATTCAAATAAAATGTGAGATTGTTTGATGTATAGTATGGTTTAGATTGTTCGGCATTTAGCTGTGAGTTGCAAACGCCATGCATTATCACATTATGGTATAACATGTGCACAACACGTGTATCACCGCTATATTCATGCATGCAATGTTTAAAACACTATGATCTCCTATTCAAATATGTGAATCCGCTTCCATATCAAATTATGATCTTTGTTAGTCTCTTACACCCACACAATCCTCTAACCTTTGTAGCTACCTCTAACTTTCTCTCGTGCATGCACATGCCCTCCTCGCCCTCCCCCTCCCTCGGCATTCTATACACCGGGCACATTCATTTTTTTCTTTAGGTCGTTCTCCCAGAGTCTCCACAACCCCTTTCCGACACACACCGATCGATAAACCTCTCCAGTGATGCCTGCCTACAACATACAACCACACCTTCAATCTCCTCCTTTATGTGTCCTTGCCTCGTGTCTCTCATACGGTCATACACACATGTAAACTCTCGCCCCTCTTTTCATCGATCTCACAACCGCACACTCCTCCCCATATCTAGCTAGTAGTTGGGCCTCTTGCACCACCTCCTAGCTCCATTCTCTCTATCTATCCGTCTCGCTGGGCCTTATTTGCCTCTAACAAATGGACGTACACCGACCGATCTCTCGCTATACATATAGCTAGCTAGGTCCTTATAACTCGTTTTTACCCACACATCAATCAATCTACCTCATTAGTTGTGTCTCTCCCTTCCTCCGACAAACAACAATTGTTCTACCGATCTAGTTAGGTTTGCTTACCAAACACATGGTTCCCCTTCATCATCCATGGATGCGTCCTGACAGATCTATCACGCACAGGCACACACAGAAACACATCCCCACTCTTATCGATAACATTGCACTTCCACCCTCAGTTTGTCTAGTAGGCCTCTCCCACCATCTTCGAGAAGCAACTCCATCACCCATCCAGCACTCTACCCCTCTCCCTCCCTCCCCCTCCCTCTCTCTCTCTCCTCTCTCTCTGTCCCATCATATTTCCCGTCCTTCAGTTGTGTATGGATGTCGACCGATCTCCCTCAAGACATAGCTGGGTCTTTCCTTCTCAACAGATATACAAGTCATTCTACCTCTATAGTTAGGCCTCTGCCTACTCCTCCCCCACCCCCTCCCCCACACACATCGATACATCGAGCGCTCTAGTCATGTC
>NC_041384.1:553068231-553144137 GCF_002162155.2 Triticum dicoccoides
CATGTGCCCTCTAACGTTCCGTTAGGCCAGTCGCCCTATATCTTTGACTTGCACACACACACACACACACACACAATTTCGATGGCTCTCTTCATCGATCTCGCACCCACCCACTTGATCCTCTCTTCGACTCTATCGATAGCTATGACCCCTCCCTCTCTTCTCGTGGATTGCCCGACCCTCTATGTATGATATGGATAGGCCTCCATTTCACACACATTGCATGTAAAATTTTGTTTGAGATGTCATCGACACATATTCCCACAAATAATTCACGAAATCAACCCCCACCCCACCCCACCCCAAAACAAAAAACACTCACGAACGCGGTTTGTATCTCTCACACACACCCACGTAGGTGGGGGACGTGCACAAAGAGAAGAGGTGCATGCATGGTGCACGTACTCCCGTCTCTTTCCCAACCACACCCGCGCGGTACACTGTGGAGCTCATTTATGTATGAAAAAGGCAGCCCACGTGGTAATTTGGCACGTGTGCTGGTTGTCCACTTGGTGGAGGGAGGATCGTCTACCACGGGTGAACAAACAAATTGTGACTTGACGTGTTATGTTAAAAAAAGAGGCAAACCATGTGGGGCCTACCTTAGAGGCAAGGCTCTATACACTGGAGTACTTTTGATGTGTCCCGTCAACTCGCAGAACAAGGAGAAGCTTGCTTAGTACGCCGTCTCCCCCGTTCCTAAATATAAGTCTTTGTAGAGATTTCACCATGAACCACATGCGGATGTATATAGATGCATTTTAAGTGTAGATTCATTCATTTTGTTCCGTATGTAGTGGAATCTCTACAAAGACTTATCTACTAGTAATAGCTAGCCCCCACTACTAGGAATTCTCTATCCTCTCCTTAAGCCACATCATCAAAATTGATGTAGCCGTTAGATGAAGTAAATCAGTCCATAATAGCCGTCTGATCTAGACGTTGAGAGGCTCCGCACTAAGCCACATGCAAGCATGCAGAAATACCATGGCACATGCATGTGAGTGGGTTTTAAATCACATCAACATGTCTGCATGCAAGCATGCACCGGTAGCATGCATGTAAGTGAGCTTTTAAGTCCCATTAACATGTCAAAAAGAAAAATGTAATCCCATTATGCAGTAGGAGTTGGCTGATCTTTTTCCTTACGTGGGATGATCTAAGTGATTATGGGAGTTTATTTAGTTTGGCTACCACATTTTTCATGCGGTTATAGAGTTTTTTTAGTTCTATGAAATCGATAATTTTGCGCAGAGAGATATACCGCTGTTCCGCGGCAACACGCGGGGACTCATCTAGTAATATTTAGGAACGGAGGGAGTACTATGTAAAGAGTTAGGTGTCGCACGGTGATAGTGTGAGGTGGGCCATGTAATCCTTGAGCCTGCGTGTTTTCGCTGCTCTTGCATGCCTCCGCTGTAAGGATGGAGAAAATTGTAATCTAGTAGTAGTACCTCCTTTCGCCGAAAGCGTGGGACATCTAGCAGTCCTACCACCTCAGTAATGAAGACCAATGAGCCGTCAAATCACATAGACCCAGCAGCAACCATCACTCTTGCGCCAGTGAGAGGTCACGTCCGCTCTGCCCGGGCATGAATGCGGCACCGATCCTTTGGAGCGGCGCTGACCGTTTCGGGCGGGAAGCGCGCGCGGGCGATGGAGGGGCTTTGGGTGGGCCAGGCTGGTCAGGAGCGGGTGTGGCAGCTGTCCGCATGTCCCTACCGTACACGCCCGAAAACGAGAGGATGCACCGACTCTCGCGGCTAAAATCGTACACTACACAACATCTCTCTGTAGGAGTAGGTCTTTCTGTCGTTCTCTCTAACACACACATGTTGTTAAACACACACACACACACACACACACATGCACGCACCTTGGTCCCGTTGCACCTTCTAACTTGAGGTCTTGGGTTCGATAACTACACTTAAGCATAATTTGTGCCAGGAGGATTCTTTGACTGGTCAAAATGTTTTCTAGGGTTTGCACGCTTCACACTCTCTCTCTAGTATATATATATACACGCTGGAGCCTCAACGCTTGTAGTTGCTCTCTTCACACTCTCTCGCCCTCTCCCTCCGTTCCGAATTAATTGTCGCAGGTATGGATGTATCTAGATGTATTTTAGTTCTAGATACATCCATTTCTTCGATAAGTAATTTGGAATGGAGGGAGTTGTTGCTCTCTTCACACTCTCTCGTCCTCTCCAGATCTAAACAAGACTTCGTTGGCCTCTCTCTCCCCTCACTGCTGCTCAAAGAGCCGACAGGAAACGTCCGCCCGGAAGGGAAGGAGGCTTAACGCTGTCGCCGTCGGCGAGGGACTATCGGCGCAGCTGTTCACTTTCCGCCCAGCGGTGGCACGGGAGGGCCTCTGACCCCTTCTTCTTCGCCGCCGTCCCATCGCCCACCGAACCACGCCCCTAGAACCTTAAGGTATAATTTACTTACTCCACATGCATTGCTCTAGCTGCATGTATACCATGAATCTAGGACGTGGTTCAAAGAGGAAAGGAGTGGGGGAAAGTAGTGGGAAAAGTTGTATATATCATGAATCTAGGACGTGGTTCAAAGAGGAAATGAAGGGGGAAAGTTGTATAGCATGAATCTAGGACGTGGTTAAAATAGGAAAGGAATGGGGGAAAGTAGTGGGGAAAGTTGTATCGCATAAATCTAGGACGTGGTTCAAAGAGGAAAGGAAGGGGCGAAAGTACTAGTTTAAAAAGGAAAGGAAGGGACAAGGCTGTAGAGTTTGAGCAGGACTAGATTTGCCGCGCTCACATAGGGAAAGGTGTCTAAAGATAACAAAACTGGGACCAACACAAATATGCTCCTTGGTTGTTTGTTCTTTACTGCAACAGACTGTGCATGACCACAGTACATCGGTAGATGCACATGGTGCTGGTGCGTCCACTGTCCCGTGCAACTCATTAGCTGTTGTTAATCTAAGGCCCTATTTGGTTAAAAACTACCTAGCCCCTACCTACTTGGTTCCAGGGACTAAACATGGACTAGAGGTTATTAAATGACATGCTAAAAGACCATGTTACCCCTAGTAATGAACTAATAGAGGCAGGTGTGATGCGTGGAAGGGGCAACTGTTGGAAAAAGTCCCAAAAAGACTCCCTCGGGGTCTTCTTTCTTTAGTCCCCAATGCCCACTTTTAGTCCCTAAAAGTCCCTCCTGTTTGGTTTAGATGGGATTGACACAGAGTTTTTTTAGTCCCTACACCAAAATGTCCCTGTAAAGAAACACCCCCTAATAATGCCGCTGGAAAATTGATGCAATGCCACAGTTAAAAGCAAATTACATGTTTAATGAATTTTATTTTAATATAATATCTATGTTAATATGAATCAATGCTACCGTATGAGAAATGCTACTGTCTTGCTTTCTTTCCCATTTAGATAAGGTAGATACTTCTTTTTGTTGGCTTCTGTGTCATCCACCGTTATTGACCACTAATTGTTTCCTTTGCACCTCTGTGTAAACAGGGTTATCTACTTCACCTCGTTGCCATTGTGACCTTTTGTTGCACTACACAAAACACTTTTGTTTTAAGAGTGTTTTGTGCAGTTCAACCAAAATGTCACACCGACAATGTTGCTTGATTGCTTGATCTTAGTGGAACTGCACAAGAGGAGATCTTCCTTCCTATTCGTTAAGGCGAATTTGGTTCAGATCTTCTTCTTGTGAGTTGTTTGAATTCCGCATCATGAGAGGTCAGTACTAGCCTTCTTTGACATGATTCTGAAGTGTGCTTTCATATGTTGTGCTACTTGTACAATAATGTTGCTTGATTTTAGTGAACTGCACAAATGGAGACAAGACTTCCAATCTGTATGTGCACTGTAATATCCCATTGAGGTAAGATAAGGATATTTCACAACTGTTGGCCTGTATTTTGCCACTTTCATCAGAAAATTAAGTTTAGTACTATACTTGTGCTCCCTAATTGACATGCCAAAACTTACATTGAAGGTGAAGCTTGTCTGTTATTGAACCAAGTGATGAAGGGGAAGAATAAGCGGAAGAAAAACAAAAATCAACTCCCGGTGCTGTAATGAAGCACTAGAACTATGATGACATAAGTAATGATATAGTTTTGCATCTTAATTTATTGCTATGGCTGGAATGAGCAATTGTTTTGCCACTGATTTGATGCCACTCTAAATGTAATATGTAATTATCTCAACTTGTGCAAACAGGGATCTTCTTTGAAGATACCATATATTTTAGTGGAATTGCACAAGAAGATGTTGGAAACATTAAACTAATCAAGGAGTATATAGTAAGCATGGCCACCACCGTAGATAGCAAAAGATGGTTCCGAAGAAGTGCTTCATTTGTATGCTCTACACAATAAGCCTCCTGACAAAGGTTGGTACTCGCCCACTGATTTCATCCATATGATTGAGCTTTGTCATCTCTACTGGTGTTGTGCTACTGTTTAGATACTGTCATGAAAAAGTGGTATTGTCCTTGAGAAGTGCTTCATCTGTGCTGTTTTAAATATTTCCTTTCCTTTTTTTCGAGCAAACAGGGATGCTAGCATTTAGTAGTCCTCTTGTCTTTGCACAACATGATCATCTTTCTCTGAAGAAGAATATGGAGTACGTGAAGTGACAAGTTCCGATTATGCTAGGATGAAGAAGCCCTGTCTATCTTCTCATTAGAAGGAGTAGTTGAAGGATGGTTACATTACTCCCCACAAGACCAAACTAACTTCAGCTCAGAAGGACTGACAAATCTCCATCTTTTTGCTGTGATGTGTGAGTACAATATTGTTCTAGGATTCTTTCTGGTGAGTTCCATTTTTCTAAAAGTGTGCTCTACATGGACCATGTGTGTGCCTGTTGAAACTGTCAATTCATAGTATAGTTTGCTTTATACTAATCACTTTTTTGTATTTGTGCAAACATGGGTGCTCAGCTTGATTTCAATGGGAACTGCACAAAATGTTCATGAATACATCGAATCATTCATTTACACCACAAGAAAGGAGGTGCTGATAAGTTCAAGGCGTTGCAACATATAAGGGCGAAATCATACAAGCTACGCGCGAATTTGGTTGATTTTGGTGGAACTGAACAAAAAGAACAGCTGGTTTATTTAGCACGAGGTGCCATGTCAATGTCCGAACTGATGGCACACCCTGCCCATTCCACAATCGTAGGCATTTGATATTTTGGAATGGGACAACCTTGTCAAATTTTGCTCATTGATTTTAGCAAGACACGCGTTTGATATTTTCGAATGGGACGCCCTTTGCTGTCAGCAGCGTCGATCAATTTTTTCTTTATTCTTTAGTTGTGAAGTAAATATTGCCTTTGACATGTGAGTCGCTGAGATGAATAATCATCGATTGTTTTGAATGTTCTCTATGAATTGCCAGGCCTGTGTGTTTGATTGCAATGTACAGAAACGGTAAAAAGCTTCTCAGACTCTTTGTACTCCTTCTGTTCCTTTTTACTTCGCACATTGTGAAAGTGCATACTTTTTTGTATAAGATTGGTCAAAGTAGAGATACTTTGACTGCAGACAAAACTTGTATGCAGACTAGAAAGGCCCGGAGGGAGTACATGTGAAACTGCTGCAAATGAGGTGATCACCCTTGGAATAATGCTAGTACATTTTGTTTTGCATGTTCATCCAATGCCAGTGATACAGGAATTCGAACTAATTGAAACAAATTCATTCATACACGGTCGGATTTCATTACATTTCATACATTCTTCAACTAAAAAGGGGTGCGCTGGAGGTATAATTAATTAACCGAAGCTACCCACCTGTGTCCCGCTGAGCCGAACAGAAGCTTCAATGACTTAACTGCAGGTGTCGTTGCGTAACTGAGATGTGGCCTGTTGGGCCCACGTGTTAGTCATCCAACTGCACCAGCAGTTAAGTAGAAGCAGCATTTTTCTCTAGCGCAGCTCTCCGACCCCACGTCGCCGCCAAGAAGCTAACCGTCCATCAATGGTCAACTCACCTAGCTTGGCTTCAACCGGAGGGTAGCAGCGGTGGCCTTACTTGGACCCGAGCGGCGGCGACCTACCGTGTTCTACTCTTCCTTGTTTTCTGTGTGGCGTGGCCTCATTGGCAGCGGGGCGAGGCCTCGGTGGAGTCGGCGATGTCCTCTGCCTCTTTGCTGGTGGGGCGGGGCCTCGGCGGAGCCGGCGGTGTCCTCTGCCTCATTGTTGGCGGGGCGGGGCCTCGGCGGAGAAGGCGGTGTCCTCTGCCTCATTGTTGGTGCCGCGGGGCCTCGGCGGAGCAGGGCCTCGTCGACGCCAGCGGAGCGGGGACTCGTCGGAGCCGGCATTGTCCTCTGCCTCCTCCTCGGTCTCGCCAAACCGTGCCTCGCCCGCTTCATCGCCCTCTTTGCTAGCCTCTTTGTAGGCGGCTGCAACCTCCGCCACCTGCATGCGGTACCGCCAGCACTCGAGGCGGCCCTTGCGGGCGGAGCGGTACGAGTCGAGCAGCGCCTCCTACTCCGCCCGCTCTGCGGCGATCTGCTCCTCCGCCTGCAGGTGCTCCTCGAGGAGATGGTGGTTGTAGGCGGCGTCGGCCTGCGCCTCCCGGAACTGCTCCTCACGCATCTGCCTCACCCTGTCCATATATTGGGCGCGGGCCTTGCCGATGGTCATGGTGCAATGCACCGGCAAGGATGGAGCGAAGGAGGGGGTTGGCGCCGGATCGTCGACTACCATGTTCTCCATTGGGACGTCGTCGTCCTCCGTCTGCCATCTCCTTGTGGTCTGTCGTCTGCCCGTCCCTGATACGTCTCCGTCGTATCTATAATTTTTGATTGTTCCATGCCAATATTATTCTACTTTCATATACTTTTTGGAAAATTTTTATATTATTTTTGGGACTAACATATTGATCCAGTGCCCAGTGCCAGTTCCTGTTTGTTGCATGTTTTTTGTTTCGCAGAAAACCCATACCAAACGGAGTCCAAACGGAATAAAAACTGACGGAGATTTATTTTGGAATATTTATGAATTTTGGGAAGTGGAATCATCGCGAGACGGTGCCCGAGGGGGGCACGAGGTAGGGGGCGCGCCCCAGGGTGTCAGGCGTGCCCCTGACCCTCGTGGCCACCCCGTAAGGCGGTTGATGCCCTTCTTTTGCCGCAAGAAAGCTAATTTCTGGATATAGACCGTGTCATAATTTCAGCCCGATCGGAGTTATGGATCTCCGGATATATAAGAAACGGTGAAAGGGAAGAATCTGAGAACGCAGAAACCGAGAGAGACAGAGAGATAGATCCAATCTCGGAGGGGCTCTCGCCCCTCCCATGCCATGGAGGCCAAGGACCAGAGGGGAAACCCTTCTCCCATCTAGGGAGGAGGTCAAGGAAGAAGAAGAAGAAGGGGGGCCCTCTCCCCCTTGCTTCTGGTGGCGCCGGAGTGCCATCGGGGGCCATCATCATCACCGTCATCTTCACCAGCAACTTCACCGCCATCATCACCAACTCTCCCCCCCTCTATGCAGCGGTGTAACCTCTCTCTTACCCGCTGTAATCTCTACTTAAACATGGTGCTCAACGCTATATATTATTTCCCAATGATGTATGGCTATCCTATGATGTTTGAGTAGATCTGTTTTGTCCTAATGGCTATTTGATGATCGTGATTGGTTTGAGTTGTATGTTTTATTATTGGTGTTGTCCTATGGTGCTCTCCGTGTCACACAAACGTGAGGGATTGCCGCTGTAGGGTTTGCAATACGCTTATGATTTGCTTATGGTGGGTGGCGTGAGTGACAGAAGCACAGACCCAAGTAAGTAGGTTGTTTGCATATGGGATAAAGGGGACTTGATGCTTTAATGCTATGGTTGGGTTTTACCTTAATGAATCTTTAGTAGTTGCGGATGCTTGCTAGAGTTCCAATCATAAGTGCATATGATCCAAGTAAAGAAAGTATGTTAGCTTATGCCTCTCCCTCAAATAAAATTGCAATAATGATTACCGGTCTAGTTATCGTTTGCCTAGGGACAAATAACTTTCTTGTTGACAAAAGCTCTTTACTAAAACTAATTAAGTTGTGTCTTTATCTAAACATCCCCTAGATTTTATTTACGTGCTCTTTACTTTCTTGCATACCTATCCAACAACACCTACAAAGTACTTCTAGTTTCATACTTGTTCTAGGTAAAGCGAACATCAAGCGTGCGTAGAGTTGTATCAGTGGTCGATAGAACTTGAGGGAATATTTGTTCTACCTTTAGCTCCTCGTTGGGTTCGACACTCTTACTTATCAAAAACTGTTGCGATCCCCTATACTTGTGGGTTATCAAGACCTTTTTCTGGCGCCGTTGCCGGGGAGCAATGGGGTGGGGTGAATATTCTCGTGTGTGCTTGTTTGCTTTATCACTAAGTAATTTTTAGTTGCTATTCTTAGTTGTTCTCTATCTTTAGTTATGGATATGGAACACGAAATACCAAAAAAATTAGGTGTACTTGCTTCTCATGGAGATGGGGAACCTCCTAAAACCCTCGATGCTGGTTATGTGAAAGATATTATGTACTACTTTAATAATCCTGAGAAAACCCCATTCAATTATGTAACGGGAGTAACGTTGGATCAACGTGAATACTTTAGGGATTACCGCTTGACACAAAAAGGGAAACTATTATGGGATCAAATTCATATGTTGAAGTGGTATGCTAGACAACTATGCTTGAGATATGATTATACTTGTTGCTCTAAGGTGAAGGCTCCACACCTTCCCTTTTCATGTGAATTTAGTGATAATGAAACCTTGGCTTCTTATGCTAATGGTATATATGATTACTATGATGTGGAACAAATAGAAGAATTTGTTTCTTTTAAGGGTTCTTATGAAATTGAATCTATAAAGAGTTTGAAGATTTTGATGATGCTGTTTATAGACCTGAAAATTTAGCTATCCTGAAATATTGTTATGAGAATTATGAATACAATTACGAAATTAATGTGCTTATTAAGAAAGTCTCCGCTGTCCAAGAAGAGACTAATATTTTGCAGGAGTCTATGGAAGAAGAAATTGATGAAATTGTGAGCTCATTGGATGAAAAAGATGATGAGGAGAGCGAAGAACAAAAGGAGAAAGAGCGGATTGATCACCCGTTCCCACCTTCTACTGAGATTAACTCTTCAACTCATACATTTCTTAATTCCCCTTCGTGCTTACCGAAGGATGATTGCTATGATGATTGTTATGATCCCATTGATTCTCTTGAAATATCCCTTTTTGATGATTCTTGCTATGCTTGTGGCCAAGATGCCAATATGAATTATGCTTATGGAGATGAACTTTCTATAGTTCCTTATGTTAAACATGAAATTGTTGCTATTGCACCCACGCATGATAGTCCTATTATCTTTTTGAATTCTCCAAACTACACTATATCGGAGAAGTTTGCACTTATTAAGGATTACATTGATGGGTTGCCTTTTACCGATGCATATGATGATTTTGATGAGTATAATATGCATGTGCTTGCTGCTCCTACTTGCAATTATTATGAGAGAGGAACTATATCTCCACCTCTCTATGTTTCCAATATGATAGAATTGCAAGAAACTGTTTATACTATGCATTGGCCTTTACTATGTGTGCATGAATTGTTCTTTTATGACATGTTGATGCATAGGAAGAGAGTTAGACTTCGTCATTACATGATATATGTTACCTTGTGCTCACCACTAAATTACAAATCATTGTTAATTAAAATTGGCTTTGATATACCTTGGGATCCGGGTGGATTCACTACTTGAGCACTATATGCCTAGCTTAATGGCTTTAAGAAAGCGCTGCCAGGGAGACAACCTGGAAGTTTTAGAGAGTCATTTATTTCTGTTGAGTGCTTTCATATAGTTTAAAAACAACAAAAATAAAGAGGGGAACCCAAAACTTTTTCTAAAAGACAAGTGAAAGTGAGAGAGACGAGCATTGTGAAAGTGGGGGACGTCCTTGAACTTTGTTCATGCCCATGGGAACTTTGTGAATCTTAATTACAGAAACCTCTCAACAAAAATAATTATCCCCTTGTAAATTCCATTGTATTATAAAAATAATGCGCCAAGGTTTGCCTTTAGGATGTTTACATTTGCTTGATGGTTTGTACGGTGCAGGACAGAAACTTTGGCTGTAGTGCGCGATTTTACATTTTTAGCTGGAACGTCAAATGGTTCTGATTCTTTTTGCACTGTCTTCATATATAAATTCTTTATTTTTACTAATTTTGGTAGAATTGTTAAAGTATCATAAGTATGGTGAATGTTCATATTATTACAGACTGTTCTGTTTTAGACAGATTCTGTTTTTGATGCATAGTTTGCTTGTTTTGATGAACCTATCAATTTATATCAGTGGATTAACCCATGAAAAAGTTATATTCCAGTAGACACAATGAAAAAAAAATATGAATTGGTTTGCAACAGTACTTAGAGTAGTGATTTGCTTTATTATACTAACGGATCTTACCGAGTTTTCTGTTGAAGTTTTGTGTGGATGAAGTGTTCGATGATCGAGAAGGTTTCGATGCGAGAAGAAGGAAGAGAGGCAAGATCTCAAGCTTGGGGATGCCCAAGGCACCCGAAGTAAATATTCAAGGAGACTCAAGCGTCTAATCTTGGGGATGCTGGGGAGGCATCCCCTCTTTCTTCAACAAGTATCGGTATGTTTTCGGATTCGTTTCGTTCATGCGATATGTGCAAGTCTTGGAGCGTCTTTTGCATTTAGGTTTTTATTTTTCTTTCAATGCACCATTCTTGAGATAGTCCTTGGTTGATTTATAGAATGCTCATTGCACTTCACTTATATCTTTTGAGTATGGCTTTATAGAATGCTTCATGTGCTTCACTTATATCATTTGAAGTTTTGATTGCCTATTTCCCTTCACTTAGACAACCGCCATTTGTAGAATGCTCTTTTGCTTCACTTATATTTGTTAGACCACGGGCATATCTTTTGTATAAAGAATTAAACTCTCGTGCTTCACTTATATCTATTTAGAGAGATGACAGGAACTGGTCATTCACATGGTTAGTCATAAAATCCTACATAAACTTGTAGATCACTGAATATGACATGTTTGATTCCTTGCAATAATTTTGCGATATAAAGATGGTGATATTAGAGTCATGCTAGTGGGTAGTTGTGGATTGTAGAAATACTTGTGTTGATGTTTTTGATTCCTGTAGCATGCACGTATGGTGAGCCGTTATGTAACGAAGTCGGAGCATGATTTATTTATTGATTGTCTTCCTTATGAGTGGCGGTCGGGGATGAGCGATGGTCTTTTCCTACCAATCTATCCCCCTAGGAGCATGCGCGTAGTACTTTGTTTTGATGACTAATAGATTTTTGCAATAAGTATGTGAGTTCTTTATGACTAATGTTGAGTCCATGGATTATACACACTCTCACCCTCCCACCATTGCTAGCCTCTCTAGTACCGCGCAACTTTCGCCGGTACCATAAACCCACCATATACTTTCCTCAAAACAGCCACCATACCTACCTATCATGGCATTTCCATAGCCATTCCGAGATATATTGCCATGCAACTCTCATCATCATCATATACATGACTTGAGCATTCATTGTCATATTGCGTTGCATGATCATAAGATAGCTAGCATGATGTTTTCATGGCTTGTCCGTTTTTGATGTCATTGCTACGGTAGATCATTGCACATCCCGGTACACCGCCAGAGGCATTCATATAGAGTCATATCTTTGTTCTAGATATCGAGTTGTAATATTGAGTTATAAGTAAATAAAAGTGTGATGATCATCATTATTAGAGCATTGCCCAAAAAAGAGAGAGGCCAAAGAAGCCTAAATAAAAAGGGGGGGGGCAAAGAAGCCCGCAAAAAAAAAAGAAAAGAAAAAGGGGCAATGGTACTATCCTTTTACCACACTTGTGCTTCAAAGTAGCACCATGTTCTTCATATAGAGAGTCTCTTGAGTTATCTCTTTCATATACTAGTGGGAATTTTCATTATAGAACTTGGCTTGTATATTCCAACGATGGGCTTCCTCAAATGCCCTAGGTCTTCATGAGCAAGCAAGTTGGATGCACACCCACTTAGTTTCAGTTTGAGCTTTCATATACTTATAGCTCTAGTGCATCCGTTGCATGGCAATCCCTACTCCTCACATTGATATCTATTAATGGACATCTCCATAGCCCGTTGATACGCCTAGTTGATGTGAGACTTTCTCCTTTTTGTCTTCTCCACATAACCCCCACCATCATATTCTATTCCACCTATAGTCCTATGTCCATGGCTCACGCTCATGGATTGCGTGAAAGTTGAAAAGGTTTGAGAACATCAAAAGTATGAAACAATTGCTTGGCTTGTCATCGGGGTTGTGCATGATGTGAATGCTTTGTGCGGTGAAGATGGAGCATAGCCAGACTATATGATTTTGTAGGGATGACCTTTCTTTGGCTAAGTTATTTCAATAAGACATAATTGCTTGGTTGGTATGCTTGAAGTATTATTATTTTTATGTCAAAGGATAGACTATTGCTTTGAATCACTCGTGTCTTAATATTCATGCCATGATTATACATATCATCAAGATTATTCTAGGTAGCATTCCACATCAAAAATTATCTTTTTTATCATTTACCTACTCGAGGACGAGCCGGAATTAAGCTTGGGGATGCTGATACGTCTCCATCGTATCTATAATTTTTGATTGTTCCATGCCAATATTATTCAACTTTCATATACTTTTTGGCAACTTTTTATATTATTTTTGGGACTAACATATTGATCCAGTGCCTAGTGCCAGTTCCTGTTTGTTACATGTTTTTTGTTTCGCAGAAAACCCATACCAAACGGAGTCCAAACGGAATAAAAACCGACGAAGATTTATTTTGGAATATTTATGAATTTTGGAAAGTGGAATCATCGCGAGACGGTGCCTGAGGGGGGCACGAGGGGGCGCGCCCCTGACCCTCGTGGCCACCCCGTAAGGCGGTTGATGCCCTTCTTTCGCCGCAAGAAAGCTAATTTCCGGATAGAGATCGTGTCAAAATTTCAGCCCAATCGGAGTTACGGATCTCCGGGAATATAAGAAATGGTGAAAGGGAAGAATCTGAGAACGCAGAAACAGAGAGAGACAGAGAGATAGATCCAATCTCGAAGGGGCTCTCGCCCCTCCCATGCCATGGAGGCCAATGACCAGAGGGGAAAACCTTCTCCCATCTATGGACGAGGTCAAGGAAGAATAAGAAGAAGGGGGGCCCTCTCCCCCTTGCCTCCGGTGGCGCCGGAGTGCCACCGGGGGCCATCATCATCACCATCATCTTCACCAACAACTTCACCGCCATCATCACCAACTCTTCCCCCCTCTATGCAGCAGTGTAACCTCTCTCTTACCCGCTGTAATCTCTACTTAAACATGGTGCTCAACGCTATATATTATTTCCCAATGATGTATGGCTATCCTATGATGTTTGAGTAGATCTGTTTTGTCCTAATGGCTATTTGATGATCGTGATTGGTTTGAGTTGTATGTTTTATTATTGGTGTTGTCCTATGGTGCTCTCCGTGTCACGCAAACGTGAGGGATTGCCGCTGTAGGGTTTGCAATATGCTTATGATTTGCTTATGGTGGGTGGCGTGAGTGACAGAAGCACAGACCCAAGTAAGTAGGTTGTTTGCGTATGGGATAAAGGGGACTTGATGCTTTAATGCTATGGTTGGGTTTTACCTTAATGAATCTTTAGTAGTTGCGGATGCTTGCTAGAGTTCCAATCATAAGTGCATATGATCCAAGTAAAGAAAGTATGTTAGCTTATGCCTCTCCCTCAAATAAAATTGCAATAATGATTACCGGTCTAGTTATCGATTGCCTAGGGACAAATAACTTTCTTGTTGACAAAAGCTCTTTACTAAAACTAATTTAGTTGTGTCTTTATCTAAACAGCCCCTAGCTTTTATTTACATGCTCTTTACTTTCTTGCATACCTATCCAACAACACCTACAAAGTACTTCTAGTTTCATACTTGTTCTAGGTAAAGCAAACATCAAGCGTGCGTAGAGTTGTATCGGTGGTCGATAGAACTTGAGGGAATATTTGTTCTACCTTTAGCTCCTCGTTGGGTTCGACACTCTTACTTATCAAAAACTGTTGCGATCCCCTATACTTGTGGGTTATCAGTCCCGAAGAGCGCTGGAGCGCGAGGAAGCCATGGTGGGCAGTAGTGGTGCGGACGGGAGAAAGGGAACAGATGCGGATGACTGCAGCTATGGCTAGCGCAACAGTTTATATAGCAATGGTGGGTGGGCGGAGGGACAGATGTGTGGCGCCAGAGTAGCCGCCTCGACAACCGCGTATCATTAATGTGGGCGGCAGATGGACGGACGGACAACACTTGTGTCGTTTGAAGGCGGAGCAATCGCCTGCACCGGGAAGCGGGGAGGGCGGCGCTGACTGTTTCGGGCGGAAAGCGCGCGCGGGCGAGGAGATGACTTTACTTGGAGAGGATGACGATGGGGACCCACCAGGTCCATAGCCTCACGTACGCAAGTGCCTCCTTATTATATATATATATATATAACTATAATTTATTTTGCTTCCTCCTGGTTTCCTGACATCACGGTCCCACACCACTGTCAACCTATGTAGTACTCCCTCCTTTCTGGTTTATAGGACTTATCTCAAAATTTTAGTTTTTCCATTTTATAAGGCTCAATTTGGTTGTTCCCCATCACATGTTCAGACTTCAAGGTGCATTAAATCATTGCATGCAAGTATTAAGAGAAAACTGACCAATGCATGCACGATTTTTGAATTGAGCCTTAGGCTGGTCATAGTGGGGAGTAACTTAGACTAGTGTCATATGCATGACACTAGTCTAAGTTACTACCCCCATAGTGCAAAGTATCTTAGTAGTAGTGTCATAGTTTGTTTCATTTATTGCCTTATAGACTCATTTTATCTCGGGAAGCGCTATGTTATAGTAACATATTATGTTACTCCAAGCATCTCTCTCCTCATTAAATACTTGCCACATAAGCAAATTTGTCTTGGGATGTGTTAAGTTACTACCTAAGTTACCTCCACTATGGCTAGCCTTATAAACCGGAAAGGCGGGAGTAGTCAATAAATGAGAGAATTGCACAAGAAGCGGCTGATAGTTGGGACCAAGCAGCTCAAGCAGTATTTGTGTTTTTGAGGTGTGAGCACTGCAGAGTTTTTCGATGTTTAGCCCAGATATTAATTTTTCTCCTTTGAACAACAACGAAAACATCGCTGCAGGTATTAACTGGGCGGGCTGTGGCCCGTCTAGCCCAGGCTAGATATCCAGCCCAGATATTAATTTTTTTCAAGCTGAAAATGGCTAGCCCAGCTATACTTTTTTGAGGAATACCAAGGCAACGTCAAGTTTTTATTCTCCGCCCCGCTGGGCTGCAAATCTTTCCTAGGAGGGATGCATTAGGCTTAACAAGAAAATGGGCTTTAAGAAATAATAAATGGGATGTAATTATAAAAACTGGGCAGTAACTATAAAAAATGCACCAAAAACGTGATTACTTTATAAAATATTATTTTTGGATATTGAAAATTTTAATTTCATTAATTGTTGCGAGCGCAATGTTTCGTTGGATTTTTACGTAATATAAATTTATATTGAAATTGTATTTAATCTGACTAGAAATTTCGGGATAAAAATATTTCGGATCCCATGAAAATGTGGGAAATTTTATTGAATTCTGTTTTGAACGGTTGGTTGAAATGGGCTGTACTTTTAACAAACTCTAAATGGGCTGTAGTAAATTCCATTAGAATTAAAAAATGGGCTACACATTCTTACAAATCTCAAATGGGCTATAAGTTCTCTGCCACACACTTCTGGCCTTACTAAGTTGACGCCCCCACTAAAAAAACAGAGTTGACGCGTTATAGTCAACACACGGTTCTAGTAGCAGTGGCTGTTGGATGTCCATCCAACGGATGCCGTGCTTCTTCTTTAATCCCAGATATTCTAGCTTCACCCGCCCAAAAAATGATTCCTCCCCCTAACATCTGGGGCGCACCATTTCGAAAGCTGACCTGTGGGCCTACTAAGTTAACGTACCAAGGGCTTTGTCAACTCAGTCAATATAAACGATTCTAGCTGCAGTGACCGTACGATGTCCATCCAACGGCCGTCGTGCTTCTTCAACCTCTGGTCTTCTTTTGCTCCAGCCGCCCAAAGCAGCGCCGGTCGTGCGGCCTGCTCCTGCCTCCCGTGGCCGGCTGTGTTGCCGCGGAGGCCTCACCGCCCCCTACTACTCCCACGGCTGGCCAGGCCATCCCTCCACTCACCCACACCCCCTGTTATTCTGCAGCGACGGCAGCACAGCCGAACCAGTGAACCCTCATACTCCTCTCCACGTGTGCATCCAC
The DNA here is from genome assembly GCF_002162155.2 of Triticum dicoccoides. Classification (NCBI taxonomy): domain Eukaryota; kingdom Viridiplantae; phylum Streptophyta; class Magnoliopsida; order Poales; family Poaceae; genus Triticum; species Triticum dicoccoides. The sequence goes on from NC_041384.1 coordinate 553,084,634, forward strand.
TGCCGCATCTTCCCCGGCTCCGTGTCGTCCCGTTCCTAGGCCTCGCCGTTGGCCACCGCCCTGGTGCTCTCGACGCGGCGTGGTCAACATGGTCAAGGAGCTACTTCCATCGGACGTGGAATGTACGTGGAGAGGCTGACAGCTGGGTCCACGATAGCCGCAAGGAAGTGGCTCCTTATTACGCGCAAAATAATTATTCCTCCACCTGACAGCAGGGACCCACCGAACGGGCCACCGTATTTCATGAAAAATGATTCGCCCCCTGACTGCTGGGACCCACGAGCTACATCTTCGCATGCAAGGAAGTGCGTCCGAAAAAAATGATTCGCCCCCTGACTGCTGGGACCCACTAGCTACATCTTCACACGCAAGGAAGTGAGTCCAAAAAAAAACGATTCGCCCCCCGATTGTTGGGACCCACCAGCTACACCTTCGCACGCAAGGAAGTGCGTTCGGGCAAAAAAAATGATTCGCCCCCTGACTGCTGGGACCCAACAGCTAGACCTTCACACGCAAGGAAGTGCATCCAGGCAAAAAAAACAAAACAATTCGCCCCCCTGACTGCTGGGACCCACCAGCTACATCTTCGCAGGCAAGGAAGTGTCTGACAGTCGGGACCCACCTGGTCGAAGCGTACGTAGCGTTGTCATTCTGGTCGCGAACGTGTACGTACATACTGGTTGATGTAGAGGCGCGCACGTGCCGTAGTAGAGGCACACACGTGTCGTAGTAGAGGCGCACACGTAGCATGTACACGTACGTACAACGGCCAGAGTGCAAGAAAGAAAATACGGCCATGTATGTGTACATATGGGCAAGGTCTCGAACGCCTACTCGCGCATACGTATGGCCAGGGCTCGTGTACATGGCTGGGGCGGAACGGAGAAACATCGTCGTTGTCGTGTTCATGGGGAGGCAACGGAATGCGTCGTGTTCATGGGGAGGCAACGGAATGCGTCGTGTTCATGGGGAGGCAACGGAATGCGTCATGTTCATCGGGAGGCAACAGAATGCGTGGGAGCCAACCGGCTGGGCGGAATGCGTGGTCGTGTTCATCGGGAGAGCTTGGACGGAACATGCGATGGAAATGAGGCCTGGCGTATCGCAGAACGGAGGAAACATACCTTCTACGGTCGAAACGGGGGTCCTGTTGATCGGGAGGGGTGTGGCGTACAGCAAAACAGAGAAAACGGACCTCCTACGGTCGAAACGGGGGTCCTGTTGATCGGGAGGGGTGTGGCGTACCGCAAAACGGACAAAACGGACCTCCTATGGTCGAAACGGGGGTCCTGTTCATCGGGAGGGGTGTAGCGTACCGCAAAACGGGACTCCACGGGATACTGTTCATCTCCACCGTCGACCTCCTCCAGCCTCCACGGGCTCCTGTTCATCCAGCCTCCACCGCGCGCTACTCCACTGGCTACTGTTCAACCACCCCTCCACCATCTACTGTTCATCCAGCCCTCCACACCACGGGGTCCTGTTCAACCACCCCTACATGGGCACCCCTCCACCGTCTACTGTTCATCCAGCCCTCCACCACACCACGGGGTCCTGTTCATCCAGAGGCAACGCCACCGCTCACTGTTCATCCAACCCCTCCCCCCTGCCGCAACGCTCATTGTTCATCCAATCGATTGGCTTCAGTTAGCAGCAGTAGCAAAGGAATCGCTCGATCGGGTTCATTTAATAGCCATCGATCGATCGCTCGGGTTCAGTAACACGTAGCCTGCAGTGCAATTGCTCGGGTTTAGTTAGAGCCCAATGCCTCGCTCGGGTTTAGTTAGAGCCAATGCCTTGCACACACGCGCATACGTGTACGAGAGAAACGTGCATCGCTCGGCCCCCGACCTCCCACCGTAACCGGGAACTCCCCAAAATTTTCCTCGCCCTCGCTTATACCACGGTTTTTTGGGTCATGGATGGCCCAAAGAATGTCATGCAGCTGCGTCTCCGGCCTGCCCAGGACGAAAAGCCCATTTTCTGTCATGATTGTTTGTCATAGAAGTAGGATCCCACCACATCTATGACGATACCGGGTTTTGTCACAATTATCATCATAGAAGTGTCATATGTATGACCGAATTTATTTTGTTCGGCCTAAAATGTCACGAATGTGTCTTTTTTTGTAGTGATTACACAAACTCGGTGAGACCGATTTTGGTAATAAGCTAACCAGAGAGTTGGTTAGGTAAACTCGGTGGGACTGATTCGCTCATTTCGGTGAGACCAAAATGTTACAAAAGGGAAACAGAGAGTTTACATTGCAATCTCGGTGGGACCGATCACTCATCTCGGTGGGACCGAAACGTTATGAAGGGAAACAGAGAGATTACAATCCCATCTTAGTATCGGTGAGACCGATTTGCCTAGGGTTTGTGGCAGTGGCTATGACATCTGAACTCGGTGGCGCCGGATAGAAAGAATCAGTGGGGCCGAGTTTGACTTTTGGTTTAGGTCATATGTGGATGTGAGAGAGTAATTGAGGGTTTTGGAGCATATCACTAAGCATTTTGAGCAAGAGCCTCATTAAGCAACACCTCATCCCTCCTTGATAGTATTGGCTTTTCCTATAGATTCAATGTGATCTTGGATCACTAAAATAGAAAATGTAGAGTCTTGAGCTTTGAGCTTGAGCCAATCCTTTTGTCCTTAGCATTTTGAGGGGTCCACTTTTCTCATCCATGCCATGCCAATCATTGAGCTTTCCTGAGATATTAATCTTGAAATAGCATTAGCTCAATGAGCTATATGTTGTTAGGAATTACCAAAACCACCTAGGGATAGTTGCACTTTCAATCTCCCCCTTTTTGGTAATTGATGACAACATATAGATCAAAGCTTCGATAAATGATAATAAGAGTGAAAAACATTGTCGCTTTGATAAGTATGTGAAAAGCAAGAGCTCCCCCTAAATTTGTGCATAGATTAAGATTTGCTTTGGACTGCAAATGCACAATGAGTTAGGAACAAGGGTTACTCTTCCACGTCACATACATCTTGGTGGAGCGCTCAAAATGATAACAATTAAATACATGCACTCATCACCAAGCAAAGTGAATAATCATATGGTGATATAAAAAGATAATGTTATCCAACAAGCATTAAGGTAGCATATGATAAAACACATGATCATCCAAGTATCACACACAAGCATAAAGTATCTCAAACAAGCAAATAAACAAAGTTCAACCACCAAACAATAAGAGAGAATAAAAAGCAACACTCTCTCTTGAAGCCTATGATCTATACATTTTCTCCCCCTTTGGCAACAAGTTACCAAAAAGTTGATAAAAATGCATAGTGCTAGATCGACTCTCAGGCTTGGTCTTCAGGTGGTGGTGTAGATAAAACTCCAAGGACGAAGGCATCGGTTGACGTAGATGGAGCTGGTGGAGTGGGTGGTGGAGCTGGTGGCACTGAAGCTGTAGCTTGTGTAGATGAAGTTGCTTTGGTGTCTGTAACAGGCACTGCAGCAGATCTCTGTCCTCTGGGCACTCTAGCAAAAGCATCAGTGGTAGACTTGCCCTTCTTCTCCTGCACTCCATCTTGAAGTTGCTTAACAACTGACAGGATCTCAGTGACCTTCACATCTAAATCATAGAACTTCTACTCCATGATCCTCTCCAAGCTCTCCTGGTTTTGAGTCAAGGTGGCCAATCCCTTCTCAATCCTCAGAGTGGAGGCAATCAAGTACCAAGTTGATCTTGCTTGCTCTTCAGAAGATACTGAGATGCCTCAACAATGGTTGGCATCTTTGCAGCCTTTTCAGTCCTTGCCTTCTCCCTCTTTTCTTGTGCTTGCACAGAAGATGGTTCATTCTCATCCATCACCACAGTGTTGTCCTCAAAGTCTGGGTAGATGGGCATGTATTCCTTGTCTAAGAGATATGTGCCAGTGCCCATCTTGGAGTTGATTAGCTCCTGGATCTGTGGGGCATACCCACAACTTCTCTTCTGATCTGCAGCTGTTCTCTTAATGGTTTCCACAATTAGGCTCATGCCTTTGAACTTTTGAGGCACATCAAATATGTGAAGCAGGTTAATTGCATGGCCTCTGATCATCTTGTGATCACCTAACTTTGGCAATAGAGTGTGCCTGAGGATCCAGTTGATTGTTGGCAAACCTGACAGAAGGTAATGTACTGATCCAAACTTGTGTGTCTCAAGAGCAGCATCTGGGATCTCTTTGTACATATGTGCCATGGTGTTGTGATCCTTCTTCTTCTTGGCATATACATCCAAGTCATCTTCATTTTCCTCAGGAGCATTGATCAATTTTTCCCATTCTTCAACCGTTGACTGGTACCTAGTACCTTCAGACATCCAGACAATCCTTCCATCTCGGTAGAAATGAGCTGTGGAGTAGAACTGCATAATAAGCTCAACATTCCACTTTGTGAGCTTCTGAGCCACAAACTCATCGACTCCACATGCCTTGAAGCGGTCATATACACCATGGAAGTGATCCTCATTTTCCTCAATGAATTTCCAATCAACTCATCTCATGTCACACACTATGGGCTTCTTGTCAAGTAAAATAGTCTCATAGAAGTCCTGTTGTTCCTTTGTATGGAACCTGTAGTCCACAACTGTCCTTCTCCTGGTGGCATATGGATCAGACTCTCTCCATAGCCTTAATCCTGAATCCTTCCTGATTTTCATGTTCTTTGCAACTGGGTGAGCATCATTGTGATCTGGAATTTTGGGCTTCAACTTCCTCAAAACAACAGAATCATCTTCTTCTTCAGCAGCTTGAGGCACTGGGGCCTTGTTCTTCTCCTCAGCAGGGATGTTCCTGGTGCTCCTCTTGGGTTTTGGCTTTGGAGCTAGAGCAGCAGTCTTAGGAGCAGTTTTGGGCTTAGATGGCGCAGCCCCTGCCCTTATAGCATCTCCCATAAGCTTTTGAGCTTTGGGTGCTGGTGCTGCATCCTCTTCCTCTTCCTCTTCTTCAGAATCTCTCATTGTTGAAGATCTGCCAAGCACTCTGGCAGTGGTCTTCTTGACCCTTTTCTTCCTTTTCTTCTCTGCCACAACCTGTTCTTTGGGTGCAGATCCCAAAGTCTCTTGAGTGGATGTTCTGGCTTTTGACATGGGAACTCTCTTGGCAGGAACCTTTTGCTTCATTCCTGGCTTAGTGGCAGCAGCTGTGCCATATTCCTTTTTCAGAACTTTCCTCTTTGAGGTGGCCTCTTCCTCAACAGCCACATAGTCCTCATCCTCAGAATCTGAGGTTCTCTTCTTTCTGGTCCTGGTGGCTGCCTTAGGCAAGTTGCTGGGTGTACTCCTCCTTCCCTCATCAAAGCTGCTAAAGGGACTAGTGCCCTCACTCATGTTAACTTGCTCCTCAGACTTGTTCTGACTGTCACTCTGATCTGACATGATGCAAACACTGACAGCAGACCCTGTGAATAGATTATAGATGAGGTAGATTGGATGAGCATCACAAAGTACAGAGGTTTTTGCAAAATAATGAGTCAAAAACTTAGTTTTAGTTTTCCACATAAAGCATTTCGGATCTACCGATTTGAAAACTCGGTGATACCGAAGTAGCTTTTGGAACCTAAACTAGTGAACTCGGTCAGACTGAGTCACAGTTCGGTGGCACCGAGACTGCTAGGGTTTCACAAAGTATTGAACTCGGTATCACCGATTGCAATTCTCGGTCAGATCGAGAATCACATGTGCAATGGCCTTAGCCAAATCGGTGGAACCGATTTCAACAACTCGGTTGGTCCGAGATGATTTTGGCGAAAACCTAACCCTAAATTTTGAATCCACAACTAAACTACGGAGTGATTTCGCTGGATAGAGTGATCTTGATCGTGGCAAGATACATGGCAAAACAATGTGCTAGGAATCGGAAGGGGATTAGCACAAGGATCAAGTCCATACCCTAAGTGCGGCGATGGACCTGCTACGGCGGCAACGGCAGAGACGATTTCCGTTGACGGCGGCGGAGACCAGCGGTGGGAGGCATCTGGCGATGAGGAGGACGATCCGGAGCTGGCGATGAGGAGGACGATCCGGAGACCCAGGGAGGCAGAGCAGGCTGAGCGCGGGTGAAGGGGTTCGGAAATTTTTCCAAATTTTGGCCCGGGGATATATATAGCCTAACCCTGTCGGTGTGACCGAGTGGAACGACTCGGTGGCACCAAGATGCATAACTACAAGTAGTTACTGCAACTCGGTGTGACCGAAAAGTTCAAATTGGTTGCACTGAGATTGAAAACCTAGATTGACTTAGTGATCTCGGTATGACGGAAATGGATGAATCGGTCAGACCAAAACGCACAAAGAAGTTTTGGAAGTTTAAGTCTATGACAAATCGAGGACTCTGAGTGCTCCTCACACAGAGTGGTTCAAATCTGACTTGATCAAACTTTGTGATGCAGCATGAATAGACTTTGAGATGAGAAAAGCATAGATAGCTAGAGAAGGTTCTTAGGCATTCTTGTCCATCCACTTGGCAAAAGAAAAAGGAACCAAACAATCAAAACAACAAGTGGATGTCCTCGAATGAGTAAATTATACAACCAACATGCTCACACAATAAAATGGCAAATGAAATATGTGGCAAAGCATGCACAACCAATTCTAGCATCTATCAAGCAATTGGCGATGACTAAGTCATCTATATATGAGTATATTGACTTAGGAGTCAAATGAGAACATTTGATCATAGGTCATACTCATCGTTTAAGCACAAGTGGGGTTACCACTTTTACATAAAGCGTTGTTGTGTTCACACAATTAGAGTTGCTTTAGCTTAATTCTTAGAGTAAAGCTCCCCCTAGATGTGAGATCCCCCCTAAGAGGGATGAACTAACCATGGGTTTTGTAGATGATGACTTCATGTAGGTGTTGAAGATGTGGATGCTCAATGTTGATGTAGATCATTTGGAGCAATCCTTTGGAGTGAGTTGCACTTTCAATACCTACACGGGTTAGTCCCACAAGGAACAAACAAGGATATCCATAGACATAGAGTGATGCACACACAATATGATGTCTATGAAAGCATTAGGTTACCTTGTCCACTGTCTTACCAACAAGAGGGTTTGTGACCCCTTGAACTAGTGCAAGATGTGGAAGTTGATTGCACTTGTTCTTGCCAAAATGATAAGAGTGAAGTATGTTGGCGGAGTCACCCTCAGGAATCTCTAGTTCTTCTTATTAGGGATCCACATCATCTTGATGGGAATCCTTGGAGTTGTAGTCATACTTGATGAAGTAGAACTTGATGTAGTCTTGGGAACCCACTTGACCAAGGCCTTGGTGCTTCTTCAAATGCATCAATTTCCTCTTGAAGCTTATCCTTGCCTTTTTGCTTGTGGTCTTTGGTGCAAGATCAAGCTTGTGTCCCTTTGAAGGAAGTAGGATCATACTTCTCTTGTTGAGGAACAAACTTCGTCTTGGGGTATTGATCTTCTTCCCACTCAACTCCATTGGCATTGAACTTTCGTTCAAAACCAACACCTTGGTTCTTCCGGTGCCTTCTTTGCTTGCGTACAATTTCCTCGAATTGCTTAATTGCGGCAAGGCTCTTGTAAACACCTTTCTCTATAATTCCCTTCAATAAGCTATTTTCTTGCTCAAGTGTAACTTGGCTAAGAGAACCATTAGTGGAATCAAGAGAACTACTAGAAGCAACAACATTGGATTTAACATGATTATTGTCACTACTAGAGGAAGAATCTTTCTTGTTCTTGTTACTAGACTTGACTTGATGCATGTAAGTGGATAAGAGTAAACGCTTGTCAATGTAAGAAGAATTTTTCTTGCGAAGATCATCATTGATTGTATTTAAGAACTCATGCTCTTGCTCACGATTGAGCTTTTCAAAACGTAATTCCTCATGAGCCCTTAAAAGTTCTCGATGATCTCCTAAGATAGTTTCATGAGCTAACTTAAGAGTGTTTAGTTCTTTAGTTAGAAACTCAATCTTCTCCTTATCATTGTCATTCGTTTTATCTTGATTAGCATGATTAATTGACGTTTCATCATAGTATTCATCACTAGAGTTGTCAACAAGTAAATCATCATCACCTAACAAGTCATCTTCATCAATATTGAAATCAACATACTCGGGGTGTGATACCTTTGGGCCTTTAGCCATGAAGCATCTTCCAAGTCCTTCATTTGGTGAATCAAATATGTCGTAGGAGTTGGTTGACACAAGTGCTAGACCGGCAACACCTTCATCTTGAGTATATTCGGAGTCGGAGTGATAGCTTGTCTCGGAGTGATTGTCGGAGTCGGAGCCGGATACCCATTCACCAACATGAGCTTGATGTCGTTGTTTTGTGTAGCTCCTTGATGACTTGTCCTTCCTTTCCGAATCCTTGCTTCTCCAGGATGTTCTTCGTTCATAACGATCATCTCTACTCCTTCTCTCTCTTGATGGTGATTCTTCTCTTCTACTTCTTCTTTTTGGAGAATATTCTCTTCTTTTGTAGGGCGCCGTACACTCATTGGAATAGTGTCCGGGTCTTCCACAATTGTAGCAATTTCGCTCTCGACTAGAAGATCTTTTGTCATTGTAGGACCTTGACTTGGAACTTCTCTCTTTGCTTCTACTCTTGTAGAACTTGTTGAAGTTCTTCACCATTAGGCTCAATTCTTCATTGAAGGTTTGTTTCTCACTTGATGATGTGGGAGCTTCGCATGAAGCTTTGTAAGCACCACTTGACTTGTTATGGAGCTCCTCCTTATCCTTGAGTGACATCTCATGAGCAACAATTCTTCCAATGACTTCCGTTGGCTTGAGATCTTTGTAATTGGGCATCATTTGGATCAATGTGCATACGGTATCATATTTTCCGTCCAAAGCTCTTAGGATCTTCCCGATGATGAATTTGTCGGTCATCTCTTCACTTCCTAAGCCGGCGATCTCGTTTGTGATAAGAGCAAGCCTAGAGTACATTTCAGCGACACCTTCACCATCCTTCATTTTGAACTTGTCAAGCTGACTTTGAAGCACATCCAACTTGGATTCCTTGACGGAGTCGTTACCTTCGTGCATATCAATAAAGTATCCCAAATTTCCTTTGCATTCTCAAGACGGCTGATTTTGTTGAATTCTTCGGGGCACAATCCGTTGAAGAGGATATCACAAGCTTGAGCATTGTACTGCAGCATCTTCAACTCTTCCGCGGTAGCTTCACAGTTCGGTTCTCTCCCATCAAAGAATTCACCTTGCAAGCCAATACACACAATAGCCCATGGTTATGTCCAAGAATATGCATTTTCATCTTAGGCTTCCAACTAGCAAAATTAGTACCATCAAAGTAAGGACCTCTATGGTGGTAATTTCCCTCGCTAGACGCCATACTCTCGTAGGTTGTGAAACCAAGGCTATGACAACCAAAAGCTATGGAAATCAAAGCAAATGGAGACCAAAGCTCTGATACCACTTGTAGGATCGAAAGTATGTCTAGAGGGGGGGGGGTTATTAGACTACTTGACCAAATAAAAACTTGTCTTTTTCCCAATTTTAGTTCTTGGCAGATTTTAGCAACTTTGGACAACTCAAGCAATCTTAACACAATTCAAGCAAGCATACAAAGAGTATATGAGCAGTGAAAAGTAAAGCATGCAACTTGCAAGAATGTAAAGGGGAGGGGTTTGGAAGATTCAAACGCAATAGGAGACATGGATGTTTTTGTCGTGGTTCTGATAGGTGGTGCTATCGTACATCCACGTTGATGGAGACTTCAACCCACGAAGGGTAATGGCTGCGCGAGTCCATGGAGGGCTCCACCCACGAAGGGTCCACGAAGAAGCAACCTTGTCTATCCCACCATGGCCGTCGCCCACGAAGGACTTGCCTCACTAGAGGTAGATCTTCATGAAGTAGGCGATCTCCTTGCCCTTACAAACTCCTTGGTTCAACTCCACAATCTTGTCGGAGGCTCCCAAGTGACACCTAGCCAATCTAGGAGACACCACTCTCCAAGAAGTAACAAATGGTGTGTTGATGATGAACTCCTTGCTCTTGTGCTTCAAATGATAGTCTCCCCAACACTCAACTCTCTCTCACAGGATATGGATTTGGTGGAAAGAGGATTTGAGTGGAAAGCAACTTGGGGAAGGCTAGATATCAAGATTCATATGGTAAGAATGGAATATCTTGGCCTCAACACAAGTGTAGGTGGTTATCTCTCTTAGAAAAAGTAAGTTGGAAGTGTAGGTTTGTTCTGATGGCTCTCTCCTCAAATGAAGAGGTGGTGGAGGGGTATATATAGCCTCCACACAAAATCTAACCGTTACACACAACTTGCCAATCTCGGTGGGACCGAATTGATAAACTCGGTCGGACCAATTTAGCAAAGCTAGTGACCGTTAGGAGTTTCGGTGGGACCGACATGCAACTCGGTAGGACCGATATGGTTAGGGTTAGGGCATAACGTAATCTCGGTGAGACCGATTACACAAACTCGGCGAGACCAATTTTGGTAATAAGCTAACCAGAGAGTTGGTCAGGTAAACTCGGTGGGACCGATTCCCTCATTTCGGTGAGACCGAAATGTTACAAAAGGGAAACAGAGAGTTTACATTACAATCTCTATGGGACCGATCGCTCATCTCGGTGGGACCGAAACGTTACGAAGGGAAACAAAGAGATTACAATCCCATCTCGGTATCGGTGAGACCGGTTTTCCTAGGATTTGTGGCAGTGGCTATGACATCTGAACTCGGTGGCGCCGGATAGAAAGAATCGGTGGGGCTGAGTTTGACTTTTGGTTTAGGTCATATGTGGATGTGAGAGAGTAATTGAGGGTTTTGGAGCATATCACTAAGCATTTTGTGCAAGAGCCTCATTAAGCAACACCTCATCCCTCCTTGATAGTATTGGCTTTTCCTATAAACTCAATGTGATCTTGGATCACTAAAATAGAAAATGTAGAGTCTTGAGCTTTGAGCTTGAGCCAATCCTTTTGTCCTTAGCATTTTGAGGGGTCCACTTTTCTCATCCATGCCATGCCAATCATTGAGCTTTCCTGAGATATTAATCTTGAAATAGCATTAGCTCAATGAGCTATATGTTGTTAGGAATTACCAAAACCACCTAGGGATAGTTGCACTTTCACGAGCGCATGTGTTGGCTCAAGAGTTGCAGATGATTCCAATCACTTGGCCGTTTGCGGTTTGGGGGCTTGACATGGTTGGACCTTTAAAAAGGTCTAAGGATAAAAAGACACATCTTTTAGTGGCAGTTGACAAATTCACAAAATGGGTTGAGACAGAGCTAGTGAGTAAGTGTGATGCAGCCACGTCGGTTCAGTTCATGAAAAAGGTGATTTTTTGCTTTGGTTTTCCACACAGCATTATCACTGACAATGGCACTAATTTGTTCCAAGGTGCTGGAGGAGTTCTGTCAACATGAGCATATCCGGCTTGATGTTTCTTCCGTAGCTCACCCTCAATCTAATGGTCAGGCTAAGAGAGCAAATCAGGAAATCTTAAAAGGTCTCAAGCCCCGGCTTATGGTTCCCTTACAACAGACACTAGGTTGTTGGGTAGAGCAATTACCCTCGGTGCTGTGGAGTATCAACACCACTCCTAATAGGTCTACAGGTTATACACCTTTCTTCATGGTTTATGGAGCGGAAGCGGTGCTGCCCAGTGACATCCGTCATGACTCGCCTTGCGTGGCGGCTTATGTTGAAGCTAATAATGAACAAGCCCAATAGGATGCACTTGACTTGTTAAATGAGGACAGAGACTTGGCGGCAGCTCGATCAGCAATTTATCAACATGACCTGCGCCATTATCACAGCCGTCGGGTTAAGTCCAGGACCTTTCAAGAAGGTGACCTGGTGCTCCAGTTCATTCAGGATCTGTCGGATGCACACAAACTATCCCCGCCTTGGGAAGGACCTTTTGGGGTCAATAAGAATTTAAACAACGGGTCATATTACCTCATTGACGTTCGAGAGCACAAAGATTCATGTAAGTCGGAGGAGGAGACCCGCCGGCCGTGGAACATTGCTCAGCTTCGGCCATACTACACCTGAGCTACCGGCTCTCGTCATGTACATACTTTGACGTTGTATATATTATGATAAGTAATAAAGCATGACCTCTGCCTTTTTCCTCTTCAAAGATCATATATCTTTACTATTTTCACTATTTACATGACTATTAAGGAGCTGATCATATTCGAATCTAGCTGTAAATCTCATGATCACTTGGGGGCTTCCTGTTCAAACATAGGTCGTATTCCAACCAAAGAGAACATAGCTATCGTAACCCTCTTGATCGGCTCAAAGCCAAACTCACTAGGGGGCTTCTTGATCGTATCCGAATCATAGCTTAACCCCTTTTGGGTCCGACTTGGATCGTATTCAAATCAGGGTCGTTAAAAACCTCTCAAGGTCATTTGGGGGCTTGCTGTTCAAACATAGGTCGTATTCGAACCAAAGAGAACATAGCTGTCGGTACCCTCTTGATCGGTGCAACGCCAAAGCCAATGGGGGCTATATGATCGTACTCGAATCTTAGCTTAACCCCTTTGGTCCGGTTTACTAATCGTATTCGAATCAGAAACCCCCAAATTTCAGTTCAAAAATAATTTATGTTGTTTGAAATCTGCTATTTTGTTTTACTGGTCTTTGTTGTCTCAAATCTAAACGATCAGCACGGTTTTTTCACCGGCTTGACTATTTGACAATAAACCGCTAAGGCATGATAGTCATCAGGCATATAGAAGCATTGACTTCTAAAAAAAACTGGGTCATCAACCTCATCACCATGGTTATATAGACTGGTAGTCGAGATGCAAAGAACACATGTATGACTGTGTTATTCATGAATAGATTTTTCTGTGTTTTTTCATTATTCAAAGGTTGTTTCAACCTTGTTTATTTCACGTCTGGTTCTATTTTTTCTACTATGATAAAATCATTGGTCCTGTACCGGGTGTTCTGACCCGTCCGGTGCTAAACCGCCAAGCCAGTTTTTTCCTTTTCTACAGGAACAGAGTTGAAATATTACAGATGTAACCATAGATGTGACGCATATATTGACATCAGGAGCAAAGAGTCACACACGGCATATTATGCACGATGGCATAGGCAAAATATGCAGTTTTTTAAACTAACCTATTACAAGGCATTAAGAGCCCAAAAGGTTACTGTTTCTCTCTCTTAAGACAGGTCCTAAGCTACAAGCTGGATTGTTCAGATGGTTATGACTCCCCCCTGGCCGGTTCACCTCCCTCCACTGGTTGAAAGCCGGGATTGGACCAATCAAAGCCGTTCAGAGCAATGAATTCAGCCTCATCATCAATTAAGCCGACCGGGTCAATCTCTGGGGCAAATTTATGTGGGCGAACCGGAGGGATAAGATCCATCACTTTATAAGAGGGAGTTGCCATCTTCTTATTCTCCATATCAAAACCCGGCTGATATTTATCGATGTTGGTCTCATCTCCAAGGACGGTAGCTTGAGGTCGAACCCCCCTCACGCAGGCAATGAAGTCATCTTGCTCAAATAGAGTCCCGTCTTCCTTCATGGTAGGGTACCCCTTAGCTACATCTGTCGGGTCTAGATCTGGCACCCAGGCTTTGGAGCGGCTCAGGGAAGTCAGGGCTCCGGCTCTGGCACAAGATCATTTGACCTCTTGAAACCTGGCGGGTAAGATCGATAATTTCTTCAAAATGTCACTCAGCCGGTTGGGTCCTTGGTTGGCAGGGGAGATAGCAGCAAGTGCTTGTTGAGCACTAGTATACAACTGCTCCACTATGGTATAAACTGCCTTCAGTTCGGTCACACTATCTTGGCTCAGATTTTGGCTTCGTGGACCTACGAGTTATTTTCAACAAAGGATCAGTAGGTGGTCTATATTCCTGGTCACAATAAGGTATACGTGATTAATATAAATGACTTACCGAAGATGGCGGAGACCATTTGAGAGACACGGTTCTTTAAGCCGGTGAGCTCTGAGGTAACTTCTTCAAGAGCCGCCTCAGCTCTTTCGGCACATTGAACCAGCAGCGTCTTTTCTTCGGCCCAAGATTTCTTCTTTGCAGTCAAGCTGGTCTTTAGTTTTTCTGTCTCAGAAAGACTCAATTGGAGTTTAGAGTTAGCACTTTTGATTTCTGCCTCTTGATCCGCCAGCCGGGTCTTTGCTTCAGTTAATTGGGACCCCAATTCAGATAAGGCGTTCTGCAAAACATACACATATATGTCAAGGCTTAAACTAAAAGTTATAAGGGTTCAAGTCTCAAGTACTTTGCACCGCAATACCACTTGACACTTGGGGGCTAATGTCTGCCAAAGAATTTTTTTATGACTTTTATATGTTTCAAATCCCAAGTGTTTTTCAGAGTAACAACACTTGGCACTTGGGGGCTAATGCATGATATTTAGAAAGTTTATCAAGATTGAGCAGGATTGCAATACTTATTGGGACTAGCAAAAGACAGTTATGAAGTTAAGTACCGGTTCATTTATGATAAATTGAGCCGGCCCTTGGAGACTACGGGTGAAGTTTATGCTACTCTATTGGACTTTCAAAAATCTTAGCGACAAAGCATCAACCTATATCATAAAGTGTACAGATCATTTCGGGTCATCATCTGAAGACTTGGGGGCTGGCAGAGTATAAGTAAGCCGGAAAACATACCTCATATTTTAGTTGCAGTTGCTTGACCATCTCAATTTCTGACTCACGGCTGTAATGCACATGACTGAGATAGCCTGACAATATGTCATTGGCATTCAGATGAGTGTAGTGAGAGATATCAAACTGTACTTTTTGCCTTTCTAAGGCCTCCTGTTTGGCAGAATGCCTGGCTAGCACAGTCGGATTACCCGGCACAACAAATCTGCTGCCAGTGATCAGAACGTCATGATCAGAGGACGTTGGCGGGTTAGCTGAACCGGATGGTCTGACGGTAGAGGGATTAACAATGGTATCATCAGCTGACGGTTCAGGAGGGTCCGGTTGAGCATGGACAGCCGGATCTTCTGGCACTACAGATTGAGCGGGAGGAGTTGATGTTGCCGGTTAAGGTGCAAGATTTCTCGGGTCTTCTGCCGGTTTGATAACTTTAGCTTTCTTGGACATTGCTTGACCGCTGAGAAAGATTTTTTTATGAGACAGTTAGCATAATAATGCAGTTTTAAAGTTGCAGAGGAAAGACGATTTTCCTTACCCAGGGGCAGTCTTGAAAGCCGGAAATTGAGTCTGAGCTGAGTCGCCAGACGAGCGAGAAACCTTCTCTAAAGGTAAAGTCAGTGTGGCAAGAGAATAGATTCCTAAATGAAAGCAATAGATAAAGATGAAAGAAACCTCATTCTGGCGCTTTCGAGGAGTTTTCTGTAAAACAGAAGGAGGTTCGTCGTCGTCATTATTCCGGGCCTGACGGCGGCTCTCATGTTGCTGCTTTTTCAAAAGAAAATGAGGGTCCAAATAAGCCAAAGGGTGCAAAAACCTTACTTTCCGAGTTACAAGTCGAAGTTTCTGTCTTGGCAAATGGGTTGAGTCGGAGGAAATAGTTGCCTCTTCTTCTACAGCTTGATCGGCCCCCATGTCATCCTGGCAATAGTCAGTGTCAATAAGGTTATTAAAAAACTGGCCAAGGGAGTCAAGGGCTACCTCCGACTCAGAATCATTGTCAAGCTTTGACAGTTTTGAATCAGTGCTCCTTTTCTTCTTGGACCTCCGGGTTGTCTTCCTGGCGGCTATGGCGGCGACTCTATCCTTCTTGGCAGCTTCGTGGTCATACTTGGCTTTCCAGAAGTCAGATTTGGCCTGTAAACAAATAAACAGGATAAAAGGTCATGCAAGTATTTAAAACTACTGAGGAAAACATAAAAGAGAAAGAGGTCAGGGGTTTCTCACCTCTGGTGCCGGGTTAAGTTTGCAGAAGGGGTTTAACCCAACCTTATTGCAGTCCTCATAATTGCTGTTCACAAGGATGGTTGACATTGAAACAATGTCTTCTTCAGTTAGTTGTACAGAGTTGTAACACAGAGAGTCATCTGGGCCTCCGCCATATTCTTACATCAACTTGGATCGGCGGCTTAAAGGAATGACCCGCCATAAGATCCAGCAACGGATCAAATCAACTTCGGTTAAGCCATTCCCCAACAAGGCATTGATCCTTTTAATAGATGGAATAAACTTCTTGCGTTCAGCAGCAGTAAGCTTATCAGGGAGCACAAACTTGGAATCCAGACGCTCCGCACGATAACCCGGCAGTGGTTTTTCATTGGATGGAGACGTATCTTGGCAATAAAACCAGGTCTGATTCCAATCTTTGGGATGACTCGGTAAGACAATTAAGGGAAAGACGGCGCCCTATCGGCGCTGAATTGAGATTCCACCAAGTTCCAAGCTAGGGCCATTGGTACACTCATTCTGGCAGTTCAGATAAAAGTACTCTCTGAAGAGTTCCACAGTCGGCTCTTCTTGAAGATACACCTCATAGAGAACTTAAAAATTGTAGATGTTTGATAGGGAATTGGGTCCAATATCTTGAGGGTGAAGTTTGAAAAAATTGAGAAAGTCTCTGAAGAACTTTGAGACGGGTGGTGTAAAACCCCGATTCATGTGGTCAGAGAAGACAATAACTTCACCATCTTTGGGATTAGGTCATTCCTCGTCCGGGTCAGGTGCACGATAAGACATAACATTTTTCCCTGGCAAAAATCCTATGGTGAAGAATTCCTTCAAGGTATCTTCAGTGACTGTGGAAGGGACCCAGTTGCAGACAATCGGTGCTTTTGACGGCATGATGATCAAAGGACAAACTGAAAAGAATGTAACGTGCCGGTTCAATTCAATGGTGAAGTTAAATGATGATGGTGCAAATGAGTAATGGCGGCTTAAGTAAGGGCTAATGTCATATAAGGGAAAAGTGAGCCGGCGTAATAAGCCGCCATGACTACAGATATTTGAGAAATGCCAGAAACAGAATTGGTGAAGTGTTGAGGCAAACAAGTTTCCTAATTTCTTGATATTATTCTGGATCAAATGGCCGTTCTAAATGGAAAATATTCTAGACCTAAAAATCTAGCACAAATGAGTTTGTGAGTTCTAATGAGGTCTTTGTACCAGAAAAAGGGATCTACTGGTATCAAGAATGGGTACAAAACAACTACCGCATGAGTATATGTTCTTTTTGGATCAAGAAGAAGCTGCAGTGGAAGAACTATGAAGAAACTATGGTGAACTATGAAGAACACGTAGAAACCTAGAAACCCTAATGTGGATCTGAGGAGCAGGAAGGTAAAACACTTACAGCCACGGATCTTCTGCGGAGGGTCACCGCCGTTCTCTGGACCGATTCAGGTTGATGCAGCGGCCAAGGTCGACGAAGACGAGGTGCTTTGCGACGGCGGCAGAGCTTAGGCAGCAGTAGGGTTGCGAGAGGAAGACGACGAAGAGAGATAAGAATGAGAAAAGACCAGGTTGTGCCTATTTATAAGGGGATAAGCGAACAGGGAGGCGCAAAAATCAAGGAGGACCCAAATAATGATTATCCAATGAAACGGACGCCTCGATTCTCAGAAGACATTTAAGGATAAAGATCCGTTGAAGATGACGTCTTAGCAGGCTTTCGTGTTTTCAGAAGATGATGTCATGGCGGGTTACAGAGTTTTTACAGAGAGAGGAAGATGGATTTCGTTTAAAGTATTGAAGATTGACAAAGAACAAAGTTCAAGTCAACTTGGGGCCTAATGTCGGGAATATAACTACCAGGTAAGACCCGCTGTCGGTGTCAAAATCGGCGGATCTTGAGTAGGGGGTCCCAAACTGTGCGTCTAGGCCGGATGGTAACAGGAGGCAAGGGACACGAAGTTTTACCCAGGTTCGGGCCCTCTCGATGGAGGTAAAACCCTACGTCCTGCTTGATTAATATTGATGATATGGGTAGTACAAGAGTAGATCTACCACGAGATCAGAGAGGCTAAACCCTAGAAGCTAGCCTATGGTATGATTGTTGATGTATGTTGTCCTACGGACTAAAACCCTCCGGTTTATATAGACACCGGAGAGGGTTAGGGTTACACAGAGTCAGTTACAATGGTAGGAGATCTGAACATCCGTATCGCCAAGCTTGCCTTCCACGCCAAGGAAAGTCCCTTCCGGACACGGGACGGAGTCTTCAATCTTGTATCTTCATAGTCCAGGAGTCCGGCTGAAGGTATAGTTCGGCTATCCGAACACCCCCTAATCCAGGACTCCCTCAGTAGCCCCTGAACCAGGCTTCAATGACGACGAGTCCGACGCGCAAATTGTCTTCAGAATTGCAAGGCAGGTTCCTCCTCCAAATACTTCATAGAAGATTTTAAACACAAAGACGGTGTCCGACTCTGCAAAATAAGTTTTCCACATATTGCCATAGAGAGAATAATATTTACACAAATCTAATCTGCTGACGTATTCCGTAGTGCGACGCACCACGACCAAGCCTTTATCCAAATCGTTTCATTATCCCACCTCGGCGCATCATGCGAGGCGGTTTCCTTGGTATGTCTTGTCAAAGCAGAGATCGTGCCCCCTTATTCCGGGATTCTCATCAATACGGGCATGGGTAACCCAACCGCGCCTTTGATTACGGCGCTTGGAGATAAGCAAGTTTTACCAGGCTAGTGGGGACATGTAGTCGCGTCCACCCATATAAGGGTATAAGGATCCACCTTTTCACCCACGCCTTCTTCCTCCTTTGCCTATCCATTCTTGCGCACTCGAGCTCCAGCGCCCAAGTCTGCACTACCACCTCAACCTTCTCCAGTCATGTCCGGAGCGGGAGGCAAGTGGACGGTCTCCTCCGTCACGGAGGGACACATCAAAAAGCTGAGGAAGGCCGGATATCTGGCTAGCGACATTGCGCACCGGCTTCCCGAAATGGGGCAGCTCATCCCCACTCCCAGGCCCCATGAGAGGGTGGTATTCCTCCCCCATTTCCTCCGTGGACTGGGCTTCCCTCTGCATCCATTTGTCCGGGGGCTCATGTTCTACTACAGCCTGGATTTCCATGATCTGGCCCCGAACTTTGTCCTCAACATCTCGGCGTTTATCGTCGTGTGCGAGGCTTTCCTCCGCATCCGCCCCCATTTCGGCCTATGGCTTAAGACTTTTAACGTCAAGCCAAAGGTGGTGCGCGGTTGCCAGGCGGAGTGCGGCGGTGCCATGGTTGGCAAGATGGCCAACGTCCTGTGGCTCAAGGGATCCTTTGTGGAGACCCTGAAGGGGTGGCAATCATGGTGGTTTTACGTCACCGAGCCACGCGACGCCGAATGGGTCGCACCCCCTGAGTTTCGATCCGCCCCCCCTACGCGGCTTACCTCTTGGAAGGAGACAGGCCTGTCTTGGGGTAAAAAAGGAGAGCTGACCGGACTCCAAACATGCATCCAAACCCTGGTGGACAAGAAGCTCAAGCTTGTCAACGTAGTCCAGGTTATGCTCATCCGCCTGATCCTTCCGTGTCAACGACGGGCCTTCAATCTATGGGAGTTCGACCCGGCGCAGCATCAAACTCTAAACAGGCTTTTCGACACGACGTACGAAGATGCCTGGAGGATGCTTTTCAAGGGTGCCGAGGCTCCCTCATCTGCTACCGAGGATCGCGGATCCAGCGTGCAGCATCACGCGCTCGCGGTAAGCCGTTTTTTCCTTTTACAGGGTATCAGATTTCCATAGTTTGACTCTATGCGGGATCTAAGCTCCCTTTCCTCTGAAAGGATTAGCAGGTGACGTCCGAACAAATCAACTGTCCGGCCCCTTTGCCCGAAGGCCTAGTGGACGCTCGCTTGGCGAAGCTGCTGGTTCCGGCGCCCTATGTGGTGCCGGAGAAGAAGGCCACGAAAAGGGCCATGGGGACTCGAAAGAGCACCCGGCGCCAGGAGGTGTCGGATTCATCATTTGACAGTCCCAAAGCGCCTTCCTCTCGCGAAGACAAGGAGGAAGAAGAAGAAACCTCTCCCCCTCCAGCGGGAGGAGAGAAGAAAAGGAAGGCCGCCCTCTCTGAGGAGGCCGGAGGGTCCAAGAAGGGGAAAACCCTTCCTCCGGACTACTCCGCCGACGTCGACGACGGCGGAGATGAGTGGCAGCCCAAGGCCAAGCCCCTGGAAAAATTGTAAGTATACGGATACCGGAGTAATTCATAGTATTCGTTTATTTTACAGCTTTCCCTTATGTCGAATATGCTTATGCAACCCACCCAAAGACCGGCTCGACGTGTCGTCGAGCGGCTCACTGGACTCGTCGGATGTGAACTCGCTTCCGACGGCTTCCTCCCCCCGCCCTACGGACGACACCGAGGTGTTGTCCCAACAGGTTCCAAGCAGGGAGGAGGTGGTCCCGGAGGCGCCGCAAGGCGACCTCCCGGACTCCAGGAGTAAAGGGGATGAAACCCCCCAGGGCTCCAAGTCCGGCTCTAGGCCGGACACCGCTCTGGAACCTTCAAAGGTTCCGGAGTTTGGCGGGGGACCTCCTTCCAAGAGGAGCAAGTCCACCGTGTCGGCGGCCTCCGTCCAACCGGAGGCGCCGAACAATATGCTGGAGGCGCTCCAAGGCGCCTCCATCGACGAGGAGCACTGCACTATTATGAGTGTGGTGGTCCAGAAGGTTCAGTCCGCAAAAAACAGACTAACTGAAGCTTGTACTAGACTTTTGACAGGCTTCGAGGTAAGTAAACAAAGTGTAAATAATAGTACCACATAAACAGTAGCCCGTGATGCTCTATTTGGCGTTCGGGAAGAAAAGCCGAATAGAGGATCAAGTAGAATTCGCAGGAGTCTAACAAAAATGAGTCAATATGCATGTGCAGGCTACCCTGCTTGCGCCCGCCGCACTGACTGCGGAAGTGGACACGCTAAAGCAGGACCTCGAAAGGTCCGAGCAAGAGCTCGAGCGTGCCAAGAAGCAGATCGAGGACAATGAAGGTAAGAAATACCTTGTTAAAAAATATATATAAAAAAGGTGCAACTGCAAAAAATGACAGGATTATCGTGGCTATTGTAGGAACCACGTCTGAGGTGGCGACCCTTAAGCAAGCGCTGGATGAGGCCGAGAAGAATTCGGCCTCGGAGCGCACCAAGCGGGAGAAGTATGAGGCCGAGGTTGGCAAGGTTGGCAAGGTGCAGGCTCTCATGGAAAAACATGAGAGTTTGGAGCGTGACTCGAAGACGCAAGCGTCTGAGCTTGCGGTGGCTATTGAAAATGCCAAATCTGCCAAGGCCGAATCCTAGAAGACCCTCCAGGAGTTGGATGAGGTGAAGAAGATAGCGGCGGGTAAGGCATTCTTTATGCAAAGTAAGCACATAAACGTGATTTACTTGATACTTACCCGAATCAGGAGCTCTCCAGGGGCATTTGCAGATCTTCCCCGGAGTGTATCCGATGCCGCCGCATTCTATCGAGCCGAGGAGGGCAGCTCGATGGAGAAGGTGTTCTGGTCTTAGTATGCTGAGGCCGGACACCCCGTGCCCCTGAGCGACCAGCTGAAGCAACTGGTCGAGCTCCACAAGGCGGCCGAACAGGCCATGAAGGGCCTCCTAGTTCGGCTGTGGCCTGGAGAGGCTCTGCCTGGGAGCTATTTCGGGCTGGTGCGGCGGCTGGTGGAGGCCTGTCCAAGGCTCGAAGTCATCAAGCGCTCCGTCTGTATTGAAGGTGCCCGTAGGGCCTTTGCCCGTGCTAAGGTGCACTGGGGCAGGATGGATGCGGAGAAGCTTGTGAAGGACGGGCCACCAGTGGGGAAAGAGCATCGCAAGCCCGAAAATTACTATAAGGATGTTCTGAAGGGTGCCCGCCTTGTGGCGGATGAATGTACTAGGGATGTAATTTTTAAGTAAAACTTGCTCGTGTTTGTCCTGTGCGCTGAAAACTTGTTCATATGCGCTGAGCAATGCTTCTTGAATTTAAAATATTACCTTCTGTGCGGCTGTTTATCAATACTGAGAGATGGCGAGTCGTCGGCTTTTGCCCCCTTGCCGCTAGTGCTGGGGTGTTCGGGGATAAACCTGGGCGCTCTTTTCCCCATATTTGGGTCCTTCAAGGGAGGCGCTCAGCCCAATGAACGAGGCAATCGGAATATAATGCATGAACACTCTCAGTTAACCATAGAATTCTATAATTTTAAATTTCGACGAAGCCCCTAGTATTCGGAAGACCGAGTTCGGGGCGCTATCCACGCCTTGGCCGGACAGAGCCGACTCCTCGCCCTAAGCGGCATAAGTCTTTAGGGACTCGAAAAAACCTCTCGAACAGCGACCAGCTCTCGCCTCATCATGACAGTCAGTTTTAGCTTTCTCCACTGAGGTGCTCGGCCCAGCTCAACTGGGGCACAATCGTAGTGGTTCTCCTAGTGCTACCTTAGCCGATATAGCGGAACGTAAGGCACCAAAACATAGGAGCCGGGCAAACCCAACTATTGACCCAAGACATGATTCGGAGCCGATGCGTATAATGCTATAAGTTCGGGGTGCCGCACTTGTGAAAGTGTTCGGACTTCTCACACCATATTGAGGGGTGCTAAAAGCCCCTGGCGTATTTTGGCCGTACCAGGTTGTACGGGTGCAACATGTTGTTAAGGAACATTTATTTATAAAAATATAGTGCAAAAATAGACAAAAGCTATGCATTGTTTATTAAAAATAGCTGCGATCAAAGCAGAACGATACAAGTATTGCGATAAACGAAAAGTTGGACTATTTAACATGTCTGCTCCAGGGGCAAGCTGTGGAATAGTATGCGAAACAGGTATACTGCTCGTGATAGAGACCAGCTGGGCTTTCCGTAATGCGGCATGGCTTGTCTGCTTCCCTGGTTCTTGCATCGTTTGTGCGGCAATTGAACTGCCGAACAGGCCTTCTGAAGAGTAGAGTCCTGGAAGTAAGAGGAAAGTAAAAAATCGACAGCCCCTGGTGCGGTTTAAGCCGTGTTTTGGGCATGCCGTGATGGTGCCCCTCCCCCTATGCCCATGGTATTTTTAGAGCGTAATTATGTACGCGAAGTACTGGCGTCGCCTTTTTGCTAGGGTTGGGTTGCGGACGTATTGCTACGCCTGCTCGGAACATGCCAGGCGGTCTTGTTGTAGGTTACTTCAGGCGCGCTTGACGGTGTTCGGACGTTTAATGGCCGGACTGGAGAACTGCGTGGAGAGGCTGCTTTGTACTTCCGCTGCAAGGGCCGCCGTGTGCTCCTCCGTTCGGAGGGAGCGTTCGGTGTTTCCATTGACCGTAATTACTCCACGAGGGCCTGTCATCTTGAGCTTAAGGTATGCATAGTGCGGTACCGCATTGAATTTGGCGAATGCGGTTCGTCCGAGCAGTGCATGATAGCCACTGCGGAATGGGACTATGTCGAAGATCAATTCCTCGCTTTGGAAATTATCCGGGGATCCAAAGACCACTTCAAGTGTGACTGAGCCTGTACAGTTGGCCTCTACACCTAGTATTACGCCTTTAAAGGTCTTTTTGGTGGGCTTAATCCTCGAGGAATCGATGCCCATTTTTCGCACTGTATCCTGGTAAAGCAGGTTCAGGCTGCTGCCGCCGTCCATGAGGACTCTAGTGAGATGAAATCCGTCAATAATTGGGTCTAGAACCAATGCGGCAAATCCGCCATGACGGATGCTAGTGGGATGGTCTCTTCGATCAAAGGTGATCGGGCAGGAGGACCATGGGTTGAACTTTGGGGCGACTGGCTCTATCGCGTATACGTCCCTTAACGCGCACTTCCGCTCCCTTTTTAGGACGTGGGTGGCGTATATCATGTTCACCGTCCGCACTTGTGGGGGGAAACCCTTCTGTCCATTGTTGTTCGGCGGCCGGGGCTCCTCGTCGTCATCGCTATGCAGCCCCTTGTCTTCATTGTCGGCGCTTAACTTGCCTGCCTGCTTGAACACCCAACAATCCCTGTTGGTGTGATTGGCCGGCTTTTTGGGGGTGCCATGTATTTGGCACAAGCGGTCGAGTATTCGGTCCAAGCTGGACGGGCCCCTAGGATTCCTTTTGAATGGCTTTTTCCGCTGACCGGATTTAGAGCCTCTGAATCCGGCATTAACTGCCGTATCCTCAGCGTCGTCGCCGTTAATGCGACGCTTTTGCTTGTTGTGACGCGACCTGCCAGTACTGCCCCTGGTGTCCGAATTACCAGGGTTCTTGGTCATATTGTTGCTACGAGCAAGCCAGCTGTCTTCTCCCGCGCAAAAGCGGGTCATGAGTGTCGTGAGTGCTGCCATAGATTTCGGCTTTTCCTGTCCAAGGTGCCGGGCCAGCCACTCGTCACGGATATTGTGCTTGAAGGCTGCTAGGGCCTCAGCATCCGGACAGTCGACTATTTTATTTTTCTTTGTTAAGAACCGTGTCCAGAATTGCCTGGCCGATTCCTCTGGCTGCTGAATTATGTGAGTTAGGTCATCGGCGTCTGGGAGTCGCACATAAGTGCCCTTAAAATTGTCGAGGAATGCGGCTTCCAGGTCCTCCCAACAACTGATTGATCCTGTCGGCAAGCTGTTGAGCCAATGCCGAGCTGGTCCTTTAAGCTTGAGTGGGAGGTATTTGATGGCGTGAAAATCGTCACCGCGGGCCATGTGGATATGAAGGAGATAATCCTCGATCCATACCGCAGGGTCTGTTGTGCCATCATATGATTCGATGTTTACGGGTTTGAAACCCTCGGGGATTTGATGATCCATTATTTCGTCTGTAAAGCACAGTGGGTGTGCGGCGCCTCTGTACTGGGCGATATCATGACGTAGCTCCAATGAGTTTTGTCTACTATGTTCGGCCCTGCCGAATTTGTGGCCGGCGTGACGGTTACCGTCTCGAGCCGTGGGGTGCCCACGCAATCCGTAGATCGATCGTGTTTGCCTTGCCTTGTCCTCCAACATGTCTCGTAAGTCTGGCGCATATTCCCGTGCCTTGGTACGGGGTGCGCCTTGAGTGGAGGGCCGGGAGGCCTCTCTGTCGCGGCCACGAGGTGGACGTTCGGCTGCATCAAGTGCTTCCTCCTCTAATTGGGGTAGCAACCTGCGCTTTGGGTAACTCTTGGAGGGGCGTTCGAGTTTATGCTCTTCGGCCGCAAGGACTTCGGTCCATCTGTCAACCAACAAATCTTGATCAGCTTGGAGCTGTTGCTGTTTTTTCTTGAGGCTTCTTGCCGTGGCCATAAGCCTGCGTTGGAAACGCTTTTGCTCAACGGGATCCTCTGGCACGACGAATTCGTCATCGTCGAGGCTTGCCTCGTCTTCAGAGGGAGGCATATAATTATCGTCCTCGACCTCTCTGTCTGCCGCTCTCTCATGAGGGCTGGTTTCTCCATCCTCCTGTGCTAAAACTTGCTGGAGTGTGTTTTCTTCGGCACTCTCGAGAGTATTATTATCTCCCGTGCTGGAATCACCGGTTTTGTGTTGGCGGGATTTTGAGTGGCGCCGCTGACGCCGGCGCTTGGGCTGTTTCTTGGAGGGGTCATCCTCCGCTGTTCCATCGCCCTCTCCCTCTTTTGGGGTGTCCACCATGTATATGTCATATGACGAGGTGGCTTTCCAGGGCCTAGTAGGCATTGGTTCTTCATCATCTCCTTCATCGGCGTCCTACCATCGATGTCTTCAGATTCGAAGTCGAGCATGTCGGTTAAGTCGTCGACAGTGGCTACAAAGTGGGTGGTGGGTGGGTTTTGAATTTCTTCATCGTCCGTACCCCAACCTTGCTAACCGTAGTCCGGCTAGGGCTCTCCTGATAAAGAGAGAGACTTCAGTGACTTCAGGATATCGCCGAAAGGCGAGTGCTGAAAGACGTCTGCGGCCGTGAACTCCATGATCGGCGCCCAATCGGATTCGATCGGCAGGGGCGTGGAGGGTTCGGAGTCCAGAGAAGAATCCGACTCTATGGAGTCACGAGTCTCGCAGAGTACGGGGTTGGTGTTCGGCTCAACCGCCGTTGGGATCACAGCCCTTGAGGTGGCGTCCAACCGCCCATCCTCGATCGGCGCGGTTGGTCCGAACTAAGGGTCGGAGCCGATGCGGGTGCGGCCTCCAGGGCACTGTTCGGCGGCAGAGCTAGATCATGCTCGTCGTGACAGTGCGGCGCGCTTGGCGGTGGTTCGAATCCGCCGAAGATCAAGTCCCCGCGGATGTCAGCCGTGTAGTTTAAATTTCCGAATCTGACCTGACGGCCAGGGGCGTAGCTTTCGATCTGCTCTAGATGGCCAAGTGAATTGGCCCGCAGTGCGAAGCCGCCAAAGACGAAGATCTGTCCGGGGAGGAAGGTCTCACCCTGGACTGCATTGCCATTGATGATCGTAGGAGCCATCGAGCCTGACGGCGACGGCACAGAGGAACTCTCAATGAAAGCACCAATGTCGGTGTCAAAACCGGTAGATCTCGGGTAGGGGGTCCTGAACTGTGTGTCTAGGCCGGATGGTAATAGGAGGCAAGGGACACGAAGTTTTACCTAGGTTCGGGCCCTCTCGATGGAGGTAAAACCCTACGTCCTACTTGATTAATATTGATGATATGGGTAGTACAAGAGTAGATCTACCACGAGATCAGAGAGGCTAAACCCTAGAAGCTAGCCTATGGTATGATTGTTGATGTATGTTGTCCTACGGACTAAAACCCTCCGGTTTATATAAACACCGGAGAGGGTTAGTGTTACATAGAGTCGGTTACAATGGTAGGAGATCTGAACATCCGTATCGCCAAGCTTTCCTTCCACGCCAAGGAAAGTCCCTTCCGGACACGAGACGGAGTCTTCAATCTTGTATCTTCATAGTCTAGGAGTCCGGCTGAAGGTATAGTTCGGCTATCCGAACACCCCCTAATCCAGGACTCCCTCACCCGCCCAGGAGGGGCCGGGTCAACCCCAATGGCGGGTTACAAAAGAAGCCCAGTAATATTCAAGGTGATAGTTTATTAAGACTTGTAGAAGGCCTAAGCCCAGAGGCGGCTTAAGGCCCAATATTGTAAACCGTCGTATGTAAAGAAATACTTGTAAAGAAAGGCATATAAAAGAAGTCACCGAGCCAGACACGTATGAGCCGACCGGGACTCTGTAGGCCGCCAGGCATCAACCCATGTATATAAGGGGATGACCGGCGGCGGCTTAGGACAAGAAAGAAGAGATTGATAGCCAAGCTAGTGGATTAGCTCCTTGGTCATTGAAACCCCAGCAATTGCAACACAACTAGACGTTGGCTTTTACCTTCACCGTAAGGGGCCGAACTAGTATAAACCTCTCGTGTCCTTTGTCCTGATTAACCCCTCTAAGCTTCCTAGTTGCGATGGCCCAACGACTAAGTCCTTTTGCTAGGACATCTGTCGTGACAATTCCACGACAGAAGGAGAGAGGAGGAAGGAAAGGGGGGCGCCGCCCCCCTTCTTGTCCAATTCGGACTAGAGGGGGAGGGGGCGCGCGGCCTGCCCTAGCCGCCCCTCCTCTTATCCACTAAGGCCCAATAGGCCTAATATACTCCCCGGGGGGTTCCGGTAACCCCCCGGTACTCCGGTATATGTCCGAAACCTCCCGAAACTCTTCCGGTGTCCGAACATAGTCGTCCAATATATCGATCTTTACGTCTTGACCATTTAGAGACTCCTCGCCATGTCCGTAATCATATCTGGGACTCCGAAAAACCTTAGGTACATCAAAACACAAAAACTCATAATACCGGTCGTCACAAAAATTTAAGCGTGCGGACCCTACGGGTTCGAGAACTATGTAGACATGATCGAGACACGTCTTCGGTCAATAGCCAATAGCAGAACCTGGATGCTCATATTGGTTCCTACATATTCTACGAAGACCTTTATCGGTCAAACCGCATAACAACATACGTTGTTCCCTTTGTCATCGGTATGTTACTTGCCCGAGATTCGATCGTCGGTATCTCAATACCTAGTTGAATCTTGTTACCGGCAAGTCTCTTTACTCGTTCTGTAATGCATCATCCCGTAACTAACTCATTAGTCACATTGCTTGCAAGTCTTATAGTGATGTGTATTACCGAGAGGGCCCAGAGATACCTCTCCGACAATTGGAGTGACAAATCGTATTCTTGATCTATGCCAAATCAATGAACATCATCGGAGACACCTGTAGAGCACCTTTATAATCACCCAGTTACGTTGTGACGTTTGGTAGCACACAAAGTGTTCTTCCGGTAATCGAGAGTTGCATAATCTCATAGTCATAGGAACATGTATAAGTCATGAAGAAAGCAATAGTAGTAAACTAAACGATCGAGTGCTAAGCTAACGGAATGGGTCATGTCAATCACATAATTCTCCTAATGATGTGATCCCGTTGATCAAATGACAACTCATGTCTATGGCTAGGAAACTCAACCATCTTTGATCAACGAGCTAGTCAAGTAGAGGCATACTAGTGACACTATGTTTGTCTATGTATTCACACATGTATTATGTTTCCGGTTAATACAATTCTAGCATGAATAATAAACATTTATCATGATATGAGGAAATAAATAATAACTTTATTATTGCCTCTAGGGCATATTTCCTTCAGGTATTACTGTTGTTCCTAATGATAAAGATGAATTGATCCCACAAAGAATTGTTACAGGTTATAGAATGGTAATTGATTTCGGCAAATTAAATAAAGCTACTAAAAAGGATCATTACCCTTTACCTTTTATTGATAAAATGCTAGAATGATTATCCAAGCATACACATTTTTGCTTTCTAGATGGTTATTCTGGTTTCTCTCAAATACCAGTGTCAAAAGAGGATCAAGAAAACACAACTTTTACTTGCCCTTTCGGTACCGTTTCTTATAGACGTATGCCTTTTGGTTTATGTAATGCACCTGCTACCATTCAAAGATGTATGCCTGCTATATTCTCTGACTTTTGTGAAAAGATTGTTGATGTATTCATGGATGATTTCTCCGTTTATGGGACTTCTTTTGACGATTGCTTAAGCAACCTTGATCGAGTTTTGCAGAGATGTGAAGAAACTAATCTTGTTTTGAATTGGGAGAAGTGCCACTTTATGGTTAATGAAGGTATTGTCTTGGGGCATAAAATTTCTGAAAGAGGTATTGAAGTTGATAAAGCTAAAGTTGATGCTATTGAAAAGATGTCGTGTCCCAAGGACATTAAAGGTATAAGAAGTTTCCTTGGTCATGTGACGCCCGGATAATTACGCTACAATAATCCTCTACTAATGATGCCATGTTATCAAAATTATTTGACTAAACCTCACTTGATTAAAACCGAGTTCAAGTTATTTAAATTTGGATGTCAAAGTTTTAATTATTCAAACAATAAAACAAAAATGTTCGATGAGTTGCAAATATTCACTAGGTAATTGTGATGTAGGAAGCAACATCTTTTGAAATAATTAAATGCCATTAACCTATTTAAAACAGTGCAACCAGCATTAAATAAGCATATTTAAATTCGAAAGTAAATTTGAACAGTTCCAATTTGACCTCAAACTTTTTGTGAAACCCTTTAGTGTGGACTAGAATGTATGTGCAAAGTTTCATATTAAGCAAGAATTATTTGCTAGAAGAAAGAAATAGAAAATAGAGTTGAAGCATTATAACAGAAATTAGAAAAAGGGGAAAACAGCTGAAACCTACTATGCTGTTTGGGCCGTAAGTCTACAGTAGCATCTCAACCCAAACCCCCCTGTTTTCTTCCTCCTCCTGTTCACAGCGGATCGTGGCACCGCATCCATGGCACCATGGCCGGCCGTGGCCACGTGCCGGCGATCCGGCCCCTCTGTCTGCCTACAAGATGCCCCCTCGACGCCAGGCGAACCCTAACCCCACTTTCCCCCTCCGCCTGCGCTGCTTCTTCCTACCCGCGACAATCCGAGACCTCCGTCGCCATGATCACCCTCGCCTGGGTGGCCAGCGACCTCCCCGTCGCCTAGGACTATGCATGGAAGCACCGCCACTGCCCACTTCTTCCTCTCCGACCTCGAGCCCTAGCAGAAGATTGCCACCGCGTCGGGATCGACCGTGTCCCCCTCTGCTGTCGCCGAAGTTTGTCGCAAAATCCATCGACCCCTGTTGCACCCGTGTGACGACTTGATGAAGATCAGATCACACGGAAGGGAAAAGGGGATGAGATGTAGGAAGAAGGAGGGCAACTTTACTTGCAGGAGAGGAAAGATTCAGAGTACAGGTGAGAGAGCAAAGTGACCACACACCATACGCATGCCTCACGTGCTCACGCAGGGGCTGGCATATAACCACTCGACAGATAGGCCCACTGATGATCTGGCCTAGCGATGACTTGTCCCTCCTTTCCCTATTGGCTGATCAGGTCCACCGTGGCACTTGCAGGTGCAGGTGTGACATTTCCCCCTTCTTCAGAAGGAGCGTCACCTGGCACTCCGGCCGCCCCTTGCCAGATCGCTGCTGCCGGAAAACGAAGCTTGAGTGTGTCGTAGTCTTCCCCAAGTCATTGCTGAAGGCGAAGAAGAGTTCCAGCGTACTCGAAGTTGCACCAGCGCCGCATTGCCGCGCTTGACCATGCGTCTGCCGAGGATCTCCACGGGCGCCGTCTCGACCGTGGACAAATCCAGCAGCTTGGGCAGCTCTGTGAAGACGGGCGCGTAGTTGGGTGTGTACGGCTTCAGCTAGGAGACATGGAAGACGTTGTGGATGCGGCTGTCTGGCGGCAGAATCAGCCTGTAGGCGAGTGTCCCGATCTTGGCCTCCACCTTGAATGGCCCGAAGAACTTGTAAGCTAGCTTGGCGCAGGGTCGATTGACGATGGAGGACTGCGCGTACGGCTGTAGTTTGAGCAGCATGTCCTCGCCGACCTAGAAGCTTCGTTCCGTGCGATGGCGGTCCGCCTTCTTCTTGTAACGGCATTGAGCTCGCAACAACTGCACGCGGAGGCGGGCCGTGTGTGCGCCCCAGTCCCACTACTCGTTGTCGATGACCGGTGCCGTCCTGTCATCCCAGAGCGTCGTGGCACCCAAATTGGGCTCGGTGCCATACAGTGCTTTGAACGGGGTGCAATTAATGGATGCGTGGAAGGAGGAGTTGTACCAGAACTCGGCGGTCTGAAGCCACCGGCGCCAGTGATGGGGGTCGTCGTGGATCGCGCAGCGCAGGTACATCTCCATGCATTGGTTGACCCGCTCGCTTTGTCCATCCGTTTGGGGGAGGTACGCCGTAGAGTACAGCAGCTTGGTGCCCGCGGCCATGAACAGTTCACGCCAGAGCGCGTTTGTCAAGACGCGATCGCGGTCGGAGACGATAGAACTTGGCACACTGTGGAGCTTGACGGCGTTGTCCCAGAACGCGCGCCACCTTGGTTGCGTTGAATGGGTGGCGGAGAGGGATGAAGTAGGAGAACTTGGTGAGACGATCGATGACCACCATGATGGAGTCGTAACCTTCCGATGTAGGCAGTCCTTCGACAAAGTCCATTGTGAGCTCCTACCACGGTGCCGTGGGTACGGGCAATGGAGCCAACCGGCCGGGTGGCCGGCAGTGCTCGTGCTTGGCCTGCTGGCACACCAAGCACTGCTTGACGAACTCGTCAACGTCGCGCTTCTGTCCAGGCCAGAGGAAGAGCTTCTTGACGCGCTGGTGAGTGGTGGTGATGCCCTAGTGGCCACCCACCGCGCTGTCGTGGAAAGCGCTAATGAGTTTGGTGCGGAGTGCCGTGTTGCTGCCGATCCAGAGCCGGTCACCGTGGCGAATCAACCCTTGGTGCAGCTCAAACCCCTCCTCGTCTGGACTGTGAATGGCAAGGCGGGAGAGCATCTCTTGCACGGTGGCGTCAGTCGCGTAAGAATTGGCGACCTCCTGCACCCAGGCCGGTTGGCAGAGGGAGAGCGCGGCCATGCTCAGCGCAGCGCCCACCCGAGACAGAGCATCGGCCGCGCTGTTCTCTGCCCCGCGCATGTACTGAAACGTGAACTGCAGTCCCACCAGTTTGGACATCGCCTTGCGTTGCAGGTCTGTCTCCAGTTGTTGATCCCCCAAATTGGATAAACTCTTGTGATCTGTAAGGATGGTGAACGGTCCGCGCTGCAGATAGGCACGCCATTTCTCGATGGCCATCATCACTGCCAGAAATTCTTTCTCGTATGCCGACAACTTCTAATTGCGGGTACCCAACGCGTTGCTTAAGTATGCCACCAGATGGCCCTCCTGGATGAGCACAGCGCCGATGCCAGTGTCACACGTGTCTGTCTCGACGACGAACGGCTTGTCGAAGTCGGGCAGGGCAAGAACAGGTGTGCTTGCCATGGCACGCTTGAGTAAGTCGAAAGCGGCCTGCGCCTGTTCAGACCACTCGGAACCTTTCTTCGTCAGTAAGTTAGTGAGCGGCTTGGCAATGATGCCATAGCGCACGACAAACTTCCTGTAGTAGCCGGTGAGGCCGAGGAACCCGCGGAGCTCGGTGGCTGTCGTCGGTGTAGGCCACTGTAGCATCGCCCGCGTCTTGTCCGCGTCCGTGGCTACGCCCTCCTTGGAGATGATGTGGCCCAGGTATTCGATGCTGTCTTGCGCAAACGAACACTTCGAGGCTTTGATGAACAGCTCGTGCCGGCGAAGAAGCTCGAACACTTGCCGCAGGTGCTCGACGTGCTCTTCCAAGGTGCTGCTGAAGACCAATATGTCGTCAGGAAGATGAAGATGAACTTGCGCGCGTGCTTGCCGAAGATCACGTTCATTAGACACTGGAAGGTCGCCGGCGCGTTCGTTAGACCGAACGACATGATGCAGAACTGAAAGTGCCCGTGGTGGGTTTTAAATGCCGTCTTGTGCTCGTCCTCCTCGCGCATACGAATTGGGTGGTAGCCGGCGCGGAGTCGAGTTTGGAGAAGTAGGCCGCGCCTGTGAGTTCGTCGAGTAGCTCGTCCATGATCGGGAGGGGAAACCGATTCTTGATGGTGATGTCGTTGAGCCGCCTGTAGTCGATGCAGAACCGCCAAGTACCGTCCTTCTTCTTGACGAGGAGTACTGGCGCCGCGAAGGGGCTCACGCTGCGGGTGATGACACCGGATTGCAGCATCTCTTTGACTTGGCGTTCGATCTCGTCCTTCTACAGCGGCGAGTACCGATACGGGCACCCGTTCGCCGGCGGTGCGCCGTCCACCAGAGTGACCGCATGGTCGTACTGCTGATGTGGTGGCAGCTTCTTGGGTTCATCAAACACGTCGGCGAAGTCGTCGAGGAACGCTTGCACTGCTGGCGGAGGGGGCTTGTCCTTGTTCGTGCTCGGGCGCCCCAGTCCATGACCGCCATGTACCATATGTCGTTCCCGGCGTGCCACTTGGAGAACTGGTCCGGCTCGATGTAGTCGATGTTGGTAGTGGTGCCCTTGGGACGAACGCCTTGCACTGTCACGGTCTCGCCCTAGTGCGCAAAGGAGATGGTCTTCTCTAACCAGTGACAATACATGGGACTGTTTTTCTTGAGCCAGTCCATGCCCAGCACACCGTCGTACGCCCCGAGCGCAAGCTGGCGCATGTTCATGCTGAAAGTGTGTCCCTGGCACCACCACTGGACAGCCGGAATCATGCTGTCGCAGACCAGGTGCTCACCATTGGCGACACGCACCTCCACGGGTGGCAGGGGCGTGCTTGTTGCCTTGATCCGCTCCGCGAACGCCTGAGATATGAAGCTGTGTGTACTACCCGAGTCCACGAGCAGCAACATCACTTGATTCTCCACCATAGCTCAAAGGCGGATGGTGCGCGGTGAGTCCCTGCCAGAGACTGAGTGTGTGGAGATGAGGCAGCACTCTTGGTGCGGGTTGCTCCGGTACATGCGCATCCAGTAGGTCGAGTGCATGCACCGCATCGTCAGTGAGCACCTCGTTGTAGTCGCCCACTTGAATGGTGAGTAACTGCGTCTGTTGCTTGCAACGGTGCTCGCGGGAGTATCGGTCGCCGCACTTGAAACAGAGCCCCTTGGCGCGTCGGAAGTCGCGGAGTTGGCGCTGCGGGCGAACTTGTCGTTGGCCGGCCGAGCCGCTGCTGCCGCTACTGGTGGCCACGGGGGAATCGCGGCGGGTAGCGGCGGGGGACATCCGGCAGGGATCAGTTGAGGGCGTGGGCGACGAGCATCGTTTTCTTCCTCCTGGATACGGGCCAGCACCGAGGCAAGCGTGATGCTGGTCGGAGCCTTATGATGTACTGCAACGCGTAGGTCAACCCGCAGCCCGAGGAGGAACTGGGTGACGAAGAAGCACGGGCTCAGCGAGGCGTCGAGGGCGAGTAGATGGTACATGTGAGCTTCGGACGCCGCTGGATACTCCGCCACCGTGCTAGTTTGCCGAAGTTGCAGGAGTTGATGCATCTCCAACTCGAACTCGTCCGCCCCAAATTCTTCGCGGATCGCCGCACAGAAGGCGTCCCACCCGAGCGCGTGATGAGCTTGACGGTACGCCTGAAGCCACTGAGCTGCCTGTCCCTCGATGTACAACATCGCCGTGGTCACCCAATTGTGTGGCGAAACACGGTACATCTTGAAGTAGGCGACACATCGATCGATCCACAGGTACGGGGCTGAGCCGTCGAACCGTGGGAAATCATGCTTGGGCGGCTTGGTGAAATACTCCTCGTACCGCAGCATCTCCGGGTCGTGGTGGTCTTGAGCGGGGTCGCTTTGGTGTGGACCGTCGACGTGGCCTCCTCCGTGCCGAAGTTGAAGAAGAGGTGGTCCGTTGTAGACGAGGCGAGGTTGCTGCGCGTGCGGATCCACTGGTGCCGCGGAGGAACCGGTCAGGGGGCCGCCCCGTGGCGTACTTGGAGGGCGGTCGCGCGGCGAGGTTGCGGGCGGTGGTGGTGCGGTCTCGCGCTGCTGGCGCGCCTCGTCGATGTCGGCCTGCGTCAGATCCACTTGCCGGCGCAGGTGGGCGAGATCGGCGGAGACCTGCTTGTTGAAGGCGATCTGCGCCTCTGCTTGCTTGTCACCGGCGAGTTTGCTCTCGTCGAAGCGGGTGAGCGGCGATGAGAGCATGGACTTGAGTTCCTCTGACGATTCCGTCATGGTGAGGAGGATATGCTTCGCCTGCACAGACGGCTGGGACGATGGCGCCGTACCTGCTCGATCGATCTAACCCCGCTTGGGATTTCGCGTCGATTTGCCAAAGCAATTCAACACCTAGAGCAGTGGATGTTACAGATCAATCGGCGAAAGCGGTGGGAAAAAATCGGCCGGAATCAAGATGGCTCTGATAACCAGTTGTGACGACCCGATGAAGATCATATCGCACGGAAGGGAAAAGGGGATGAGATATATGACGAAGGAGGGCAGCTTTACTTGCAGGAGAGGAAAGATTCAGAGTACAGGTGAGAGAGCAAAGTGACCACACACCATACGCATGCCTCACGCGCCCACGCAGGGGCTGGCATATAACCACTCAACGGCTAGGCCCACTGATGATCTGGCCTAGCGATGACTTGTCCCTCCTTTCCCTATTGGCTGATCAGGTCCACCGTGGCACTTGCAGGTGCAGGTGTGACAACCCATTCGCTCAACGAGCCTCCTTGAGCTCCTAGGTGAGCTCTTCCGTAAATCCCCTCTGCTAATTTGCGCGTGCTCGTCCTCTAGCGCTAATCTCCGTCGTGGCCGAAACCTGTCGCCGTTATTTTCATCGTGACCGAAGCTCACCGTCATGATGTGTGCGTCCTCAAGCCCTCTGGCCACACCGCGAGCCTTTGCCTTCCATGCTCGCATCCCCCTGCCTGTGTGCTCACTCGCGTCGGCCACTCTCCGCTCGCTCAACGCCCGTACGCGCACCCCGCCTCGCCACGCAGTTGCTGCTGCTCCTCCACCACCACGCTCGCCCGCCTGCAGCACCACCACTGCTGTCTCGCGTCCTCGCGGCGCCGCTGCCACCGGCCTCCGCCCGGCCGTGCTCTCCCACGCCGCTGCCCCCGCGCTCGGGCTTCCCCCGCTGCTCGCCCCGGGCCTCTGCCGCGGCGCCTCCCGTGGTCGCCTGCCCAGCTCCCCTCATCCCCGCCACACCTACTCCGGCCGGCCATGCCCGTCGGGCCGCGCCAGGTCCGCCCACCACTGCCGCGGCTCGCCCCCACCACGCCTCGCCGATGCCCGCTATCGCCGGCCCTTGGCCACTGCCGCGCTAGGCTGCTGCTCTGCCTCGCGCGAGGCCATGGCCGAGCACAGCCGTGCCGGCTGTCCCACTATTTGATGGGACCGCCCCTGTTTAATTAGGAATAAGATTAAGTTAAGTTAAATTAGTAATTAATTAGCCCAGAGACCCAATGACATGTGGACCCATTTCTTTTAAAAGCCTGATTAAAATTCTATGTCAATGACTAGTTGGAACCACCTGCACTGTTCATCAGCTGACCAGTCAAATATTGACTGGGTCAACTGGCCACCTGGACCCCACCTGCCATCCATAGTGGCTAGCCCACTGTGGGTATAAAATGTATCACACTGTTTTAATTCGAATTAATATTTAAATAATTTAGAAAATGATTTAAAAACTTTGAAAATTAATATAAAATAAACCGTAGCTCGGATGGAAAAACTTTGTACATGAAAGTTGCTCAGAACGACGAGACGAATCCGATTACGTAGCCCGTACATCCCTAGCATAGCGAACATGCAATTTTTCCCCTTCGGTTCATCTGCCCGAAAACGCAAAACTTCGGGGATACTTTCCCGGATGTATCCCCCTTTCCGGTATCACCTAGTACCGTGTTAGGTCACCCTAGCACAATGTATTGCTGCATCTTACTTTGTGTTACATCTGATTGCTCGGTTATTTATTGTGTTCCCCCCTCTGTTACTTATTTCCGGTAGACTCCGAGACCGTTGTCGATGTCCGTGTGTTCGTCTACATCGAAGATAACCCCTCCCTCTTGCTAGACCAACCAGGCAACCCCCCCTTGATCAACCCGAGATCGCCTATTATCCTCTCTACTGCTTGCATTAGAGTAGTGTAGAATGTTACCGCTTTCGCTTAATCATATTCTGTTGCATAGCCTGTCATTGTTGCTATAGTTTTTGATACCTTACCTGCAACCTAAATGCTTAGTATAGGATGCTAGTTTATCATCAGTGGCCCTACATTCTTGTCAGTCTGCCATGCTATACTATCGGGCCGTGATCACGTGGGTGTTGATCACGGGTATATACTATACATATTACACATGATACATGTTGTGTCTAAAGTTGGGTCGGCTCGTAGAGTACCCGAAAGTGATTCCGATGTGGGGGCTGAAGGGACAGGTGGCTCCATGCAGGTAGTGGTGGGCCTGAGTTCCCGACGGCCCCAAACTTTTACTTTGGTGGCAGAGCGACAGGGCAGGTTGAGACCACCTAGGAGAGAGGTGGGCTTGGCCCTGGTCGGTGTCCGCGGTTATTTTAAGAATAACACGATTAACGAGATCTTGGTATTTGATCCGAGTCTGGCCACTGGCCTATACGCACTAACCAACTACGCGGGAACAATTATGGGCACTCAACGTCGTGGTATCAGCCGAAGCCTTCTTGACGTCAGCGACTGAGCGGCGCGCACCGGGTTGGACTGGAACGCCTGCTCTTGTATAAGGGCGGCTAGGTCTGCTCGCCGACTGCGTACGCAACGTGCAGGTGTGCAATGGGCGATGGGCGCAGACCCCTGCACCATAGGATTTAGACCGACGTGTTGACCTCTCTGTTGTGCCTAGTTGGGGCTGCGACTTGTTGATCTTCCGAGGCCGGGCATAACCCAGGAACGTGTGTCCGGCCAAACGGGATCGAGCGTGTTGGGAAATGTGGTGCACCCCTGTAGGGAAGTTTATGTATTCGAATAGTTGTGTCCCTCGGTAAAAGGACGACCCAGAGTTATACCTTGACCTTATGAAAACTAGAACCAGATACTTAATAAAATACACCCTTCCAAGTGCCAGATACAACCCGGTGATCGCTCTCTAACAGGGCGACGAGGAGAGGATCGCCGGGTAGGATTATGCTATGCGATGTTACTTGGTGAACTTACCATCTACTCTCTTCTACATGCTGCAAGATGGAGGCTGCCATAAGGGTAGTCTTCGACATGACTAGCTATCCCCCTCTTATTCTGGCATTCTGCAGTTCAGTCCACAGATACTACCCATTTCATTTATATCAATGCATATGTAGTGTAGATCCTTGCTTGTGAGTACTTTGGATGAGTACTCACGGTTGCTTTGCTACTTTTTCCCCTTTCTTGGTTATTGCGATCATATGATGGAGTCCAGGAGCCAGAGGATCCCGAGGATGATCCTACGTGGAGTTCGCCTTCGAGGAATAGTTAGGAGGTCCCAGGCAGGAGGCCTTGCCTTTTCGATCATTGCTACTTTTGTGCTAGCCTTCTTAAGGCGTTCTTGTTTAACTTATGTCTGTACTCAGATATTGATGCTTTCGCTGACTCTTGTGTATTCGAGCTTATGAATTCGACCCCTCGAGGCCCCTGGCTTGTAATATATAGCTTGTATTATTTTAATTTGTGTCTAGAGTTGTGTTGTGATATTTTCCCGTGAGTCCTTGATCTTTATCGTACACATTTGCGTGTATGATTAGTGTGTGGTCAAATCAGGGGCATCACAAGTTCGTATCAGAGCCGACTGCCTGTAGGAATCCCCCTTTCCAACTCCTTGGCCGAAGTTGAGTCTAGTCATTACAAATTTTTTTCTAACATGGCTGTGTGGCTTACGAGCCCACGTCGCTATTGGGTGGTATTAGGATCTTTTACTCCTCGTCTATACTCTGGGACTCTGATCTCTCTTTTATTCGAGTTAAATAAATTTTGCTAAATCTAACATTAGGATCTCGTGATCACTTCCCCTGCCTTCCCCTGTCGCCCTGCCTTCCCCCGCCGTGAACCTGCCTCTTCCCGCGACTCCCTGGCCGCTCCCGCACCCGCACCCGCACGCACGCCCTTGCAGGCCCGCCAACTGCGCCACCCGCTGCTCGCTGTGTCGCCCCGCTCTGGCTACCGTCGCCGGCCCCGGGCCACACGCCGGCCCCCTTCACCCGCTAGCCGCCGCTCGGTTCTGCCCCGTCCTGCAGCGCCCGTCAGGGCGCCCGCAACTGCGCCCTGCCCGTTAAGGCCCTATGCCACTGGACAACGGGGCCCAGCCCCAGAAACGTTAAAAAAAGTAGAAGATAAAGATAAAAAATGAATTTTAAAAATAAAAATAAAAACAAATAGTAATTAATTAATTAACTTAATTAATTGTGTTTAATTAACCTAATTAACTAACTAACCTAACTAATCTGTTAATTAAACTAATTAATTTAGTTAATTAGTTAACACAGAATGACGAACGGGACCCACACGTCGTTGACCAGTCAACACCCCTGTTGACTGCTGATGTCATGCTGACATCATGCTGACATCAGCATGCACTGTTCTAGATAATGTTGAATTTAAATAATTAAATAAATCCTAAAAATGATTTAAATCTTTTAAAATCAATATAAAATAAACCGTAGCTCGGATGGAAAAACTTTGTACATGAAAGTTGCTCAGAACAACGAGACGAATCCGGATAAGCAGCCCGTTCGTCCGCCACGTATCCCTAGCATAGCGAACACACAACTTTCTCCCTTCGATTCATCTGTCCGAAAAGGCGAAACACAGGGGATATTTTCCCGGATGTTTTCCCCCTTCACCGGTATCACCTCATACCGCGTTAGGGCACCCCTAGCACCGCTACTTGTCATGTCATGCATCACTATGCATATGTTTGCATTATATTCATTGCTTCTTCCCCCTCTTCTCTCCGATAGACTACGAGATTGACGCCGCTACTGGTGCCCCGTTCGACTACGCTGTTGACGACCCCTCTTTCTTGCCAGAGCAACCAGACAAGCCCCCCCTTGATCACTAGATATCGCCTACTCTTCTCTCTACTGCTTGCATTAGAGTAGTGTAGCATGTTACTGCTTTCCGTTAATCCTATTCTGATGCATAGCCTGTCATTGTTGCTATAACTGTTGAGACCTTACCTGCAATCCTAAATACTTAGTATATGATGCTAGATTATCATCA
The DNA here is from genome assembly GCF_002162155.2 of Triticum dicoccoides. NCBI lineage: Eukaryota > Viridiplantae > Streptophyta > Magnoliopsida > Poales > Poaceae > Triticum > Triticum dicoccoides. Next base: position 553,124,591 of record NC_041384.1, read on the forward strand.
GTGGCCCTACATTCTTGTCAGTATGCCATGCTATACTATCGGGCCGTGATCACGTCGGGTGTTGATCACGGGTAAATACATACATATATACATACTATACAGGTGGTGACTAAAGTCGGGTCGGCTCGTTGAGTACCCGCAAGTGATTCTGATGTGGGGGCTGAAGGGGCAGGTGGCTCCATCCATGTAGTGGTGGGCCTGAGTCCCCGACGGCCCCGACTGTTACTTTGAGGCGGAGCGACAGGGTAGGTTGAGACCACCTAGGAGAGAGGTGGGCCTGGCCTTGGTCGGCGTTTGCAGATACTTCAATTAACACGCTTAACGAGATCTTGGTATTTGATCTGAGTCTGGCCACTAGCCTATACACACTAACCAACTACGCGGGAACAGTTATGGGCACTCGACGTCGCGGTATCAGTCGAAGCCTTCGTGACGTCAGCGATTGAGCGGCGCACGCCGGGTTGGTCCGCGTGACGCAACTTCCTTTGTAATGGAGGTTGCTAGGTCTATTCTTCGGTCGCCCTCGCAACGTGCAGGTGTGCAATGGGCGATGGGCCCAGACCCCTACCCCATAGGATTCAGACCGACGTGCTGACCTCTTTGTTGTGCCTAGGTAGGGCTGCGACGTGTTGATCTTTCGAGGCCGGGCATGACCCGGAAAAGTGTGTCCGGACAAAGGGGATCGAGTGTGTTGGGAAATGTGGTGCACCCCTGCAGGGAAGTTAATCTATTCGAATAGCCGTGGTCTTTGGTAACAGGACGACTTGGAGTTGTACCTTGACCTTATGACAACTAGAACTGGATACTTAATAAAACACACCCTTCCAAGTGCCAGATACAACCGGTGATCGCTCTCTCACAGGGCAACGAGGGGAGGATAATCGGTTAGGATTATGCTATGTGATGTTACTTGGTGAACTTACCATTTACTCTCTTCTTCTGCTGCAAGATGGAGGTTACCAGAAGCGTAGTCTTCGATAGGACTAGCTATCCCCCCTCTTATTCTGGCATTCTGCAGTTCAGTCCACATATGCTACCCTTTTCCATTTGATACCAATGCATACATATGTAGTGTAGCTCCTTGCTTGCGAGTACTTTGGATGAGTACTCATGGTTGCTTTGCTCCCCCTTTTTCCCTTTTCTATACTCGATTGCTACGACCAGACGTTGGAGCCCAGGAGCTAGACGCCATCGTCAACGACGACTCCTGCTACACTGGAGGTGCCTACTACTACATGCAGCCCACTGACGGCGACCAGGAGTAGTTTAGTAGGATCCCAGGTAGGAGGCATGCACCTCTTTCGATCTGTATCCTAGTTTGTGCTAGCCTTCTTAAGGCAAACTTGTTTAACTTATGTCTGTACTCAGATATTGTTGCTTCCGCTGACTCGTCTATGATTGAGCTCTTATATTAGAGCCCTCGAGGCCCCTGGCTTGTAATATGATGCTTATATGACTTATTTTATTTGTAGAGTTGTGTTGTGATATCTTCCCGTGAGTCCCTGAGCTTGATCATACACGTTTGCATGTATGATTAGTGTACGGTCAAATTGGGGGCGTCATAGTTTGGAAGCACAAGTAGTATCTCTACTTGGTGCAATGAATTTGGCTAGCATGAGGGTTAAAGGCAAGCTCATCATGTTGGAAGATCCAAGACAATATAATTTATCTCAGGTGTAAGAAAACATAACCCATTACGTTGTCTTCCTTGTCAAACGTCAACTCTTTAGCGTGTCATATTTTAATGAGTGCTCACAATCATAAAAGATGTCCAAGATAGTATATTTATATGTGAAGACCTCTCTTTCTTTATTACTTCCTATTAATTGCAATGATGACCAAAACTGTGTTTATCAACCCTCAATAACTTTTATTCATCATACTCTTTCTATGTGAGCTCATTACTCTCCATAAGACTCATATGATCTCTTTGTTTCTTTTTATTTCTTTCTCTTTTCTTTTATTCCTTTAGGATCATGGCAAAATAATCAAGCCTTTGATTCAACACTAATCTTTATTATATAGCTCACGAACTCGATTACATAGAAGGATAATAAAGCAAAACTCACAACTAGATCATACTAAGAACTTTTATTCTACTAGATCAAGATATTACCAACAGGATCGAACTAAGAAAAATTGTAAAGATAGAGTGATGGTGATACGATACCGGGGCACTCCCCCAAGCTTGGCAGTTGCCAAGTGGAGTGCCCATACCCATGTGATTATGTCTCCTTTGCTAGTGAAGAAGGTGGGGTTGTTGATGATGGATAGTCGCACATCGAGCGTAGGAGGTCTTCTAACTTGCGGATAATGCCCTTGAGTGCGATGATATGCTCATTCAACAAAATATTTTCATGTGTGAGATACTTATTTTGTATATGAGCCAACTCAATCATCTTGAAATCTTTTATTTCTGTTGGGGTAAGAAGATTGTGATCCAGTTGAAGGGTGTCCTCTGTTGCTGGAACTTGGTCCTCCATGGCCTTCTTGATCCCTTCATCCTTATTGATCTCCATAGGTTCTTCTCTCTTCAGCTCTATCTTCATTAGCCAAGCATCATTTCCCTCATGGTTGGAGGAGGAGGGAGACGACATAGTGCCTGGCCTTGATAACCCTGATAAAAAACAGCTCGAAACAAAGACATGAGATTTTTGCATGATACGGGAGTCAAAACCCCCGGGAGATTATATAATGAATTTTTACCGACCAAAATACGTGTCGTGTACGAAAACGGACTCCAGAGAGCACACGAGGTGCCCACGAGGTAGGGGGCGCGCCTAGTAGGGTAGGGCGCGCCATCCACCCTTGTGGAGCCCTCGTGTCCTTCCCGGACTGCTGCTTATTTTTCTATTTTTCTAAATATTCCAAAACGGAGAAATTTTGCCTTAAAAACTGTTTTGGAGTCGGCTTACTTACCGTACCACATACCTATTCCTTTTTGGAGTCTGAAACGTTCCGGAAAGTGTCCTTTATGTATTCCTCTGGGGTTACGGTTTTGATAACATTGGTTTCAACATTTATGGGATTACCTGAGATAGAGTGTTTCATTCTTTGACCATTCACCACCTTCGGCTTGGTGCCTTCGAAGTTGTTGATTTTTATGGCACCGGAATGGTAGACCTCCTCGATAACGCAAGGGCCTTCCCATTTAGAGAGAAGCTTTCCTGCAAAAAATCTTAAACGGGAGTTGTATAACAATACATAGTCACCTACATTAAACTCACGCTTTTGTATCCTTTTGTCATGCCATCTTTTAACTTTTTCTTTAAACAAATTGGCATTTTCGTAGGCTTGGGTTCTCCATTCATCAAGTGAGCTAATATCAAATAACCTCTTCTCACCGGCAAGTTTAAAATCATAATTAAGTTCTTTAATAGCCCAATAAGCCTTGTGTTCTAGTTCGAGAGGCAAGTGACATGCTTTTCCATAAACCATTTTATACGGAGACATATAAATAGGATTTTTATATGCAGTTCTATAGGCCCATAATGCATCATCAAGTTTCTTGGACCAATTCTTTCTAGACCTATTAACAGTCTCTTGCAAAATTAATTTGAGCTCTCTATTACTCAATTCTACTTGACCACTAGACTGAGGGTGATAAGGAGATGCAATTCTATGATTAACATCATATTTAGCAAGCATTTTACGGAAGGCACCATGAATAAAATGTGAACCACCATCAGTCATTAAATATCTATGGACTCCAAATCTTGGAAAAATAACTTCTTTAAGCATTTTAATAGAAGTGTTATGCTCAGCACTACTAGTTGGAATAGCTTCTACCCACTTAGTAACATAATCTACAGCAACTAAAATATGTGTATAACCATTAGAGGAAGGAAAAGGTCCCATATAATCAAAGCCCCAAACATCAAATGGTTCTATAACAAGTGAATAATTCATGGGCATTTCTTGACATCTACTAATATTACCAATTCTTTGACATTCATCACAAGATAAGACAAACTTACGGGCATCCTTGAAGAGAGTAGGCCAATAAAAACCAGATTGCAGTACCTTATGTGCAGTTCTATCTCCAGCATGGTGTCCTCCATAAGCTTCGGAGTGACATTTGCGTTGGATTTGTTCCTGTTCATGCTCAGGTACACACCGTCTAATAACACCATCTACTCCTTCTTTATAAAGATGTGGGTCATCCCAAAAGTAATGCCTCAAATCATAGAAGAACTTTTTCTTTTGCTGGTATGTGAAAGTAGGTGGTATAAACCTAGCAACTATGTAATTAGCATAATCAGCATACCATGGAGCAGTATGAGAAGCATTTATGACATTCAATTGCTCATCAGGAAAACTATCATCAATAGGTAGTGGGTCATCAAGCACATTTTCTAACCTAGACAAGTTGTCTGCAACGGGGTTCTCAGCTCCTTTTCTATCAACAATATGCAAATCAAATTCTTGTAGTAAGAGAACCCATCTAATAAGTCTAGGTTTAGCATCTTTCTTTTCCATAAGATATTTAATAGCAACATGATCAGTGTGAATAGTTACTTTAGAATCAACAATATAAGGTCTAAATTATCATAAGCAAATACTGTCGGGGAACGTAGTAATTTCAAAAAAATTCCTACGCACACGCAAGATTATGGTGATGCATAGCAACGAGATGGGAGAGTGTGATCTACGTACCCTCGTAGACCGATAGCGGAAGCGTTATGACAACACGGTTGATGTAGTCGTACGTCTTCACGACCCGACCGATCAAGCACCGAAACTATGGCACCTCCGAGTTTTAGCACACGTTCAGCTCGATGACGATCCCCAGACTCCGATCCAGCAAAGTGTCGGGGAAGAGTTCCGTCAGCACGATGGCATGGTGATGATCTTGATGTTCTACCGTCGCAGGGCTTCGCCTAAGCACCACTACAATATTATTGAGGAGTATGGTGGAAAGGGGCACCGCACATGGCTAAGAAAACGATCATGTGGATCAACTTGTGTGTCTAGGGGTGCCCCCTGCCCCCGTATATAAAGGAGCAAGGGGAGGAGGCCGGCCGGCCCTAGGGCGCGCCAAGGAGGAGTCCTCCTCCTAGTAGGAGTAGGACTCCCCTCTTTCCTACTCCTACTAGGAGGGGGAAAGGAAGGGGGAGAGGGAGAAGGAAAGGGGGGCGCCGCCCCCTCTCCTAGTCCAATTCGGACCAGAGGGGGAGGGGGCGCGCGGCCCACCCTGGCCGCCCCTCTCTCTCTCTCCACTAGGGCCCATGAGGCCCATTACTTCTCCCGGGGGGGGGGGGTCCGGTAACCCTCCGGCACTCTGGTTTTCTCTGAAATCATCTGGAACACTTCCGGTGTTTGAATATAGCCGTCCAATATATCAATCTTTATGTCTCGACCATTTTGAGACTCCTCGTCATGTCCGTGATCACATCCGGGACTCCGAACTTACTTCGGTACATCAAAACTCATAAACTCATAATATAACTGTCATTGAAACCTTAAGCGTGCGGACCCTACGGGTTCGAGAACAATGTATACATGACCGAGACATGTTTCCGGTCAATAACCAATTGCAGAACCTAGATGCTCATATTGGCTCCCACATATTCTATGAAGATCTTTATCCGTCAGACCGCATAACAACATACGTTGTTCCCTTTGTCATCGGTGTGTTACTTGCCCGAGATTCGATCGTCGGTATCTCAATACCTAGTTCAATCTCGTTACAGGCAAGTATCTTTACTTGTTTCGTAATACATCATCTCGCAACTAACTCATTAGTTGCAATGCTTGCAAGGCTTATGTGATGTGCATTATCGATAGGGCCCAGAGATACCTCTCCGACACTCGGAGTGACAAATCCTAATCTCGAAATACGCCAACCCAACATGTACCTTTGGAGACACCTGTAGAGCTCCTTTATAATCACCCAGTTACGTTGTGACGTTTGGTAGCACACAAAGTGTTCCTTCGGCAAATGGGAGTTGCATAGTCTCATAGTCATAGGAACTTGTATAAGTCATGAAGAAACCAATAGCAACATACTAAACGATCGGGTGCTAAGCTAATAGAATGGGTCATGTCAATCACATCATTCTCCTAATGATGTGATCCCGTTAATGAAATGACAACACATGTCTATGGTTAGGAAACATAACCATCTTTGATTAACGAGCTAGTCAAGTAGAGGCACACTAGTGACGTTTAGTTTGTCTATGTATTCACACAAGTATTATGTTTCCGGATAATACAATTCTAGCATGAATAATAAACATTTATCATGATTTAAGGAAATAAATAATAACTTTATTATTGCCTCTAGGGCATATTTCCTTCAGTCTCCCACTTGCACTAGAGTCAATAATCTAGATTACACAGTAATGATTCTAACACCCATGGAGCTTTGGTGCTGGTCATGTTTTGCTCGTGGAAGAGGCTTAGTCAATGGGTCTGCTACATTCAGATCCGTACGTATCTTGCAAATCTCTATGTCTCCCACCTGGACTAGATTCCGGAAGGAATTGAAGCGTCTCTTGATGTGCTTGGTTCTCTTGTGAAATCCGGATTCCTTTGCCAAGGAAATTGCACCAGTATTATCACAAAAGATTTACATTGGACCCGATGCACTAGGTATGACACCTAGATCAGATATGAACTCCTTCATCCAGACTCCTTCGTTTGCTGCTTCCGAAGCAGCTATGTACTCTGCTTCACATGTAGATCCCGCCACAACGCTTTGTTTAGAACTGCAGCAACTGACAACTCCACCATTTAATGTAAACACGTATCTGGTTTGCAATTTAGAATCATCCAGATCAGTGTCAAAGCTTGCATCAACATAAACATTTACGGTGAGCTCTTTGTCACCTCCATATATGAGAAACACATCCTTAGTCCTTTTCAGGTATTTCAGGATGTTCTTGACCATTGTCCAGTGATCCACTCCTGGATTACTTTGGTACCTCCCTGCTAGACTTATAGCAAGACATACATCAGGTGTGGTACCAGAGCCTATGGCTGAAGCATAGGGAACATCTTTCATTTTCTCTCTATCTTCTGCAGTGGTCGGGCATTGAGTCTTACTCAATTTCACACCTTGTAACACAGGCAAGAATCCTTTCTTTGACTGATCCATTTTGAACTTCTTCAAAACTTTGTCAAGGTATGTGCTTTGTGAAAGTCCAATTAAGCGTCTTGATCTATCTCTATAGATCTTAGTGCCCAATATGTAAGCATCTTCACCAAGGTCTTTCATTGAAAAACTCTTATTCTAGTATCCCTTTATGCTATCCAGAAATTGTATATCATTTCCGATTAGTAATATGTCATCTACATATAATATCAGAAATGCTACAGAGCTCCCACTCACTTTCTTGTAAATATAGGCTTCTCCAAAAGTCTGCACAAAACCAAATGCTTTGATCACATTATCAAAGCGTTTATTCCAACTCCGAGAGGCTTGCACCAGTCCATAAATGGATCGCTGGAGCTTGCACACTTTATTAGCTCCCTTTGGATCGACAAAACCTTCTGGCTGCATCATATACAACTCTTCTTCCAGAAATTCATTCAAGAATGCAGTTTTGACATCCATCTGCCATATTTCATAATCATAAAATGCGGCAATTGCTAACATGATTCGGACAGACTTAAGCATCGCTACGGGTGAGAAGGTCTCATCGTAGTCAATCCCTTGAACTTGTCGAAAACCTTTTGCGACAAGTCGAGCTTTGTATACAGTAACATTACTGTCAGCGTCGGTCTTCTTCTTGAAGATCCATTTATTCTCAATTGCTTGCCGATCTTTGGGCAAGTCAACCAAAGTCCACACTTTGTTCTCATACATGGATCCCATCTTAGATTTCATGGCTTCAAGCCATTTTGCGGAATCTGGGCTCACCATCGTTTCTCCATAGTTCGTAGGTTCATCATGATCTAGTAGCATGACTTTCAGAACAGGATTACCGTACCACTCTGGTGCAGATCTTACTCTGGTTGATCTACGAGGTTCAGTAGTATCTTGTTCTGAAGTTTCATGATCATCATCATTAGCTTCCTCACTAATTGGTGTAGGTGTCACAGAAACCGGTTTATGTGATGTACTACTTTCCAATAAGGGAGCAGGTACAGTTACCTCATCAAGTTCTACTTTCCTCCCACTCACTTCTGTCGAGAGAAACTCCTTCTCTAGAAAGTTTCTGAATTTAGCAACAAAAGTCTTGCCTTCGGATCTGTGATAAAAGGTGTATCCAATAGTTTCCTTTGGATATCCTATGAAGACACATTTCTCCGATTTGGGTTCGACCTTATCAGGTTGAAGCTTTTTCACATAACCATCACAGCCCCAAACTTTCAGAAACGACAACTCTGGTTTCTTGCCAAACCACAATTCATAAGGTGTCGTCTCAATGGATTTTGATGGTGCCCTATTTAACGTGAATGCGGCTATCTCTAGAGCATAACCCCAAAATGATAGCGGTAAATCAGTAAGAGACATCATAGATCGCACAATATCAAATAAAGTACGATTACGACGTTCGGACACACCATTACACTGTGGTGTTCTAGGTTGCGTGAGTTGCGAAACTATTCCGCATTGTTTCAAATGTACACCAAACTCGTAACTCAAATATTCTCCTCCACGATCAGATCGTAGGAATTTTATTTTCTTGTTATGATGATTTTCAACTTCATTCTGAAATTCTTTGAACTTTTCAAATGTTTCCGACTTATGTTTCATTAAGTAGATATACCCATATCTGCTTAAGTCATCTGTGAAAGTGAGAAAATAACGATATCCGCCACGAGCCTCAACATTCATCAGACCACATACATTTGTATGTATGATTTCCAACAAATCTGTTGCTCTCTCCATAGTACCGGAGAATGGTGTTTTTGTCATCTTACCCATAAGGCACGGTTCGCAAGTACCAAGTGATTCATAATCAAGTGGTTCCAAAAGTCCATCAGTATGGAGTTTCTTCATGCGCTTTATACCGATATGACCTAAACGGCAGTGCCACAAATAAGTTGCACTATCATTATCAACTCTGCATCTTTTGGCTTCAACATTATGAATATGTGTGTCACTATTATCGAGATTTAATAAGAATAGACCATTCTTCATGGGTGCATGAACATAAAAGATAATACTCATATAAATAGAACAACCATTATTCTCTGATTTAAATGAATAACCGTTTCGCATCAAACAAGATCCAGATATAATGGTCATGCTCAACGCTGGCACCAAATAACAATTATGTAGGTCTAATACTAATCCCGAAGGTAGATGTAGAGGTAGCGTGCCGACCGCGATCACATCGACTTTGGAACCATTTCCCACGCGCATCGTCACCTCGTCCTTAGCCAATCTTCGCTTAATCCGTAGTCCCTGTTTCGAGTTGCAAATGTTAGCAACAGAACCAGTATCAAATACCCAAGTGCTACTGCGAGGATTAGTAAGGTACACATCCATAACATGTATATCGCATATACCTTTATTCACCTTGCCATCCTTTTTATCCGCCAAATACTTGGGGCAGTTCCGCTTCCAGTGACCAGTCTGCTTGCAGTAGAAGCGCACTCAGTTTTAGGCTTAGGTCCAGATTTGTGTTTCTTCTCTTGAGCAGCAACTTGCTTGCTGTTCTTTTTGAAGTTCCCCTTCTTCTTCCCTTTGCTCTTTTTCTTGAAACTAGTGGTCTTGTTGACCATCAACACTTGATGCTCCTTCTTGATTTCTACCTCCGCAGCTTTCAGCATTGCGAAGAGCTCGGGAATAGTCTTATTCATCCCTTGCATATTATAGTTCATCACGAAGCTCTTGTAGCTAGGTGGCAGTGATTGGAGAATTCTGTCAATGACGCAATCATCTGGAAGATTAACTCCCAATTGAATCAAGTGATTATTATACCCAGACATTTTGAGTGTATGCTCACTGACAAAACTGTTCTCCTCCATCTTGCAGCTATAGAACTTATTGGATACTTCATATCTCTCAATCCGGGCATTTGCTTGAAATATTAACTTCAACTCCTGCAACATCTCATATGCTCCATGACGTTCAAAACATCGTTGAAGTCCCGATTCTAAGCCGTAAAACATGGCACACTGAACTATCGAGTAGTCATCAGCTTTGCTCTGCTAGACGTTCATAACATCTGGTGTTGCTCCAGCAGTAGGCCTGGCACCCAGCGGTGCTTCCAGCACATAATTCTTCTGTGCAGCAATGAGGATAATCCTCAAGTTACAGACCAAGTCCGTGTAATTGCTACCATCATCTTTCAACTTTGCTTTCTCAAGGAACGTATTAAAATTCAACGGAACAATAGCACGGGCCATCTATCTACAATCAAACATAAACAAGCAAGATACTATCAGGTACTAAGTTCATGATAAATTTAAGTTCAATTAATCATATTACTAAAGAACTCCCACTTAGATAGACATCCCTCTAATCCTCTAAGTGATTACGTGATCGAAATCAACTAAACCATGTCCGATCATCACGTGAGATGGAGTAGTTTCATTGGTGAACATCACTATGTTGATCATATCTACTATATGATTCACGCTCGACCTTTCGGTCTCCGTGTTCCGAGGCCATATCTTTATATGCTTGGCTTGTCAAGTATAAACTGAGTATTCTACGTGTGCAACTGTTTTGCACCCGTTGTATTTGAACGTAGAGCCTATCACACCAGATCATCACGTGGTGTCTCAGCACGAAGAACTTTTGCAACGGTGCATACTCAGGGAGAACACTTCTTGATAATTAGTGAGAGATCATCTTAAAATGCTACCGTCAAACAAAGCAAGATAAGATGCATAAAAGATAAACATCACATGCAATCAATATAAGTGATATGATATGGCCATCATCATCTTGTGCTTGTGATCTCCATCTTCGAAGCACCGTCAAGATCACCATTGTCACCGGCGCGACACCTTGATCATCATCGTAGCATCATTATCGTCTCGCCAATCTTATGCTTCCACGACTATCGCTACCGCTTAGTGATAAAGTAAATCATTACAGCGTAATTGCATTGCATACAATAAAGCGACAACCATATGGCTCCTGCCAGTTGCCGATAACTCGGTTACAAAACATGATCATCTCATACAATAATATTTAGCATCATGTCTTGACCATATCACATCACAACATGCCCTGCAAAAACAAGTTAGACGTCATCTACTTTGTTGTTGCAAGTTTTACGTGGCTTCTACGGGCTTAAGCAAGAACCAATCTTACCTACGCATCAAAACCACAATGATAGTTTGTCAAGTTGGTGCTGTTTTAACCTTCGCAAGGACCGGGCGTAGCCACACTCAGTTCAACTAAAGTTGGAGAAACTGACACCCGCCAGCCACCTGTGTGCAAAGCACGTCGGTAGAACCAGTCTCGCATAAGCGTACGCGTAATGTCGGTCCGGGCCGCTTCATCCAACAATACCGCCGAACCAAAGTATGACATGCTGGTAAGCAGTATGACTTATATCGCCCACAACTCACTTGTGTTCTACTCGTGCATATAACATCAACACATAAAACCTAGGCTCGGATGCCACTGTCGGGGAACGTAGTAATTTCAAAAAATTTCCTACGCACACGCAAGATCATGGTGATGCATAGCAACGAGATGGGAGAGTGTGATCTACGTACCCTCGTAGACCGACAGCGGAAGCGTTATGACAACGCGGTTGATGTAGTCGTACGTCTTCACGGCCCGGCCGATCAAGCACCGAAACTACGACACCTCCAAGTTTTAGCACACGTTCAGCTCGATGACGATCCCCGGACTCCGATCTAGCAAAGTGTCGGGGAAGAGTTCCGTCAGCACGACGGCGTGGTGACGATCTTGATGTTCTACCGTCGCAGGGCTTCGCCTAAGCACCGCTACAATATTATCAAGGAGTATGGTGGAAAGGGGCACCGCACACGGCTAAGAAAACGATCACGTGGATCAACTTGTGTGTCTAGGGGTGCCCCCTGCCCCCGTATATAAAGGAGAAAGGGGAGGAGGCCGGCCGGCCCTAGGGCGCGCCAAGGAGGAGGAGTCCTCCTCCTAGTAGGAGTAGGACTCCCCTCTTTCCTACTCCTACTAGGAGGGGGAAAGGAAGGGGGAGAGGGAGAAGGAAAGGGAGGCGCCGCCCCCCCTCTCCTAGTCCAATTCGGACCAGAGGGGGAGGGGGCGCGCGGCCCACCCTGGCCGCCCCTCTCTCTCTCCACTAGGGCCCATGAGGCCCATTACTTCTCCCGGGGGGTTCTGGTAACCCTCCGGCACTCCGGTTTTCTACGAAATCATCTGGAACACTTCCGGTGTCCGAATATAGCCGTCCAATATATCAATCTTTATGTCTCGACCATTTCGAGACTCCTCGTCATGTCCGTGATCACATCCGGGACTCCGAACTAACTTTGGTACATCAAAACTCATAAACTCATAATATAACTGTCATTGAAACCTTAAGCGTGCGGACCCTACGGGTTCGAGAACAATGTAGACATGACTGAGACATGTCTCCGGTCAATAACCAATAGCGGAACCTGGATGTTCATATTGTCTCCCACATATTCTACGAAGATCTTTATCGGTCAGACCGCATAACAACATACATTGTTCCCTTTGTCATCGGTATGTTACTTGCCCGAGATTCGATCGTCGGTATCTCAATACCTAGTTCAATCTCGTTACCGGCAAGTCTCTTTACTCATTTTGTAATACATAATCTCGCAACTAACTCAGTAGTTGCAATGCTTGCAAGGCTTATGTGATGTGCATTACCAAGAGGGCCCAGAGATACCTCTCCGACAATTGGAGTGACAAATCCTAATCTCGAAATACGCCAACCCAACATGTACCTTTGGAGACATCTGTAGAGCTCCTTTATAATCACCCAGTTACGTTGTGATGTTTAGTAGCAAAGTGTTCCTCCGGCAAACAGGAGTTGCATAATCTCATAGTCATAGGAACTTGTATAAGTCATGAAGAAAGCAATAGCAACATACTAAACGATCGGGTGCTAAGCTAATAGAATGGGTCATGTCAATCACATCATTCTCCTAATGATGTGATCCCGTTAATCAAATGACAACACATGTCTATGGTTAGGAAACATAACCATCTTTGATTAACGAGCTAGTCAAGTAGAGGCACACTAGTGACGTTTAGTTTGTCTATGTATTCACACAAGTATTATGTTTCCGGATAATACAATTCTAGCATGAATAATAAACATTTATCATGATTTAAGGAAATAAATAATAACTTTATTATTGCCTGTAGGGCATATTTCCTTCAAATACAACCGCTAAGAATTCTTTTTCAGTAGTAGCATAGTTTCTTTGAGCATTGTCTAGAATTTTCCTAGCGTATTGAATAACATTTAGTTTCTTATCAACTCTTTGTCCTAGAACAACACCTAAAGCATAATCACTAGCATCACACATAATTTCAAAGGGTAAATTCCAATCAGGTGGTTGAACAATATGTGCAAAGATCAATGCTTTTATAAGTATTTCAAATGCTTCTACACAATCATCATCAAAGACAAATGGTATATCTTTTTGTAATAAATTAGTCAGAGGCCGAGAGATTTTTGAGAAGTCCTTAATGAACCTCCTATAAAATGTGGCATGACCAAGGAAACTTCTTATACCTTTGATGTCCTTGGGACATGGCATCTTTTCAATAGCATCAACCTTGGCTTTATCAACTTCAATACCTCTTTCAAAAACTTTATGCCCCAAGACAATACCTTCATTAACCATAAAGTGGCACTTTTCCCAATTTAAGACAAGATTAGTTTCTTCACATCTCTGCAAAACTCGATCAAGGTTGCTCAAGCAGTCATCAAAAGAAGATCCATAGACAGAAAAGTCGTCCATGAAAACCTCACAAATCTTTTCACAAAAGTTAGAGAATGTAGCCATCATGCATCTTTGAAAGGTGGCAGGTGCATTACATAAACCAAAAGGCATACGTCTATAAGCAAAAGTACCAAAAGGGCATGTAAAAGTAGTCTTTGATTGATCTTTGGCTGACACGGGTATTTGAGAAAAACCAGAATAACCATCTAGAAAGCAAAAATGTGTATGTTTAGATAATCTTTCTAGCATTTGATTGATAAAGGGTAAGGGGTAATGATCTTTTTTAGTAGCCTTATTTAATTTGCAGAAATCAATTACCATCCTATAACCTATAATAATTCTTTGAGGAATCAATTCATCTTTATCATTAGGAACAACAGTAATACTTCCCTTCTTAGGGACACAATGGACAGGGCTTACCCACTGACTATCAGCAACGGGATAAATTATACCTGCCTCAAGGAGCTTTAGTATCTCCTTTCTTACCACTTCTTTCATTTTAGGATTCAGCCGACGTTGATGATCACAAACTGGTTTAGCATCTTCTTCCAAATTAATTTTATGTTGACATAGAGTGGGACTAATGCCCTTAAGATCATCAAGAGTATACCAATAGCATCACGGTGCTTCTTCAGAGTTTTCAATAATCTCTCTTCTTCATGCTCTGAAAGGTTAGCACTAATAATAACAGGATATATCTTTTTCTCATCAAGAGAAGCATATTTAAGGGTATCAGTTAACGGTTTAAGCTCAAACACGGGATCACCCATGGGTGGAGGAGGATCCCCTAGGATTTCAACAGGTAACTTATTTTTCAGAATAGGTTCCGGTTTAAAGAATACTTCATCTAATTCCCTTCTTTCATTCATAAACATATCGTTTTCATGGTCTAGCAAATATTGTTCTAAAGGATCACTAGGATGTACGGCAATAGAAGCAAGACCAATAATTTCATCCTTACTAGGTAATTCTTCTTCACGGTGTTGTCTACTGAATTTAGAAAAATTAAATTCGTGAGTCATATCATCTAAACCGATAGTAACAACAGCTCTTCTGCAATCTATGGTAGCGTTAACAGTATTTAAGAAGGGTCTACCAAATATAATGGGACAACAACTATCTTGTGGGGAACCAAGAACAAGAAAATCAGCAGGATATTTAGTTTTCCCACACAAGACTTCAACATCTCTAACAATTCCCATTAATGAAATAGTATCTCTATTGGAAGTTTAATTGTGAAATCAATCTCTTCCATCTCAGCAGGTGCAATATCATGCATAACTTCTTTGTATAAGGAATAAGGTATTGCACTAGCACTAGCACCCATATCACATAAGCCATGATAACAATGATCTCCTATTTTAACAGAAATAATAGGCATTCCTACTACAGGTCTAGGTTTATCTTTATCACGGGGTTTAGCAATTCTAGCAGTTTCATTAAAAAAATAAATAACATGCCCATCAATACTATCAGACAAGAGATCTTTAACAATAGTAATATTAGGTTCAACTTTAACTTGCTCAGGAGGTGTATATGTTTTAATATTGCTTTTACGAACCACAGTTGAAGCTTTAGCATGATCCTTTATCCTAACAGGGAAAGGTGGTTTCTCAACATAAGAAGTAGGAACAATATGATCATTATAAGTAATAGTCTTTTCTTCAACTTTAATAGGTGCATCTACTTTTACTTCTATGGGCGGATGATATTTAAACCACTTCTCCTTGGGGAGATCAACATAAGTAGCAAAAGATTCACAGGAAGAAGCTACTATCTCAGAGTCAAGTCCATATTTAGTGCTAAATTTACGAAAAATATCGGTATCCATAAAAGATTTAACACAATCAAAACTAGGTGTCATACCTGACTCCTTACCATTGTCGAGGTCCCAATCTTCAGAGTTGCATTTAATTCTTTCCAATAAATCCCATTTGAATTCAATAGTCTTCATCATAAAAGAGCCAGCACAAGAAGTATCAAGCATGGTGCGATTGTTACTAGAAAGCCGAGCATAAAATTTTTGAATAATCATTTCTCTTGAGAGCTCATGATTGGGGCATGAATATAACATTGATTTAAGCCTCCCCCAAGCTTGAGCGATGCTTTCTCCTTCGCGAGGCCAAAAATTATATATATAATTGCGATCACGATGAACAAGATGCATAGGATAAAGCTTCTGATGAAATTCCAATTTCAATCATTTGTAATTCCAAGACCTCATATCATCACATAGCCTATACCATGTCGATGCATCTCCCCTCAAAGATAAGGGAAAGACCTTAGTCTTAACAACATCTCCGGGTACACCTGCAAGCTTAAATAATCCACAAACTTGATCCACATATAACATATGTTCATCAGGATGTTTTGTTCCATATCCTAGAAAAGGATTAGCTAGCAGTTTTTCTATCATACCCGAAGGAACTTCAAAGCAAGCATTTTCATTTTCATTTTCAGTAGGTTCAGTAGGTTGAGGAGCAACTCTTTGCTCTACTGGTCGGGGGAAGATACCCCAAACAAGCCCCTCAGAGGATTACCTTCCATGGTAACAAGTGACAGTAAATTTCAGCACACTATATAAATTTTTCCTTACCAAATTCCACCTACCAAAGGCGCTTCACTCCCCGGCAACGACGCCAGAAAAGAGTCTTGATGACCCACAAGTATAGGGGATCTATCGTAGTCCTTTAGATAAGTAAGAGTGTCGAACCCAACGAGGAGCAGAAGGAAATGATAAGCGGTTTCCAGCAAGGTATTCTCTGCAAGTACTGAAATAAGTGGTAACAGATAGTATTGTGATAGGATAATTTGTAACGAGCAACAAGTAACAAAAGTAAATAAACTGCAGCAAGGTGGCCCAATCCTTTTGTAGCAAAGGACAAGCCTGGACAAACTCTTATATGATGTAAAGCACTCCCGAGGACACATGGGAATATCGTCAAGCTAGTTTTCATCACGTTCATATGATTCGCGTTCCGTACTTTGATAATTTGGTATGTGGGTGGACCGGTGCTTGGGTGCTACCCTTACTTGGACAAGCATCCCACTTATGATTAACCTCTATTGCAAGCATACGCAAATACAACAAAAGTATTAAGGTAAACCTAACCATAGCATGAAACATATGGATCCAAATCAGCCCCTTATGAAGCAACGCATAAACTAGGGTTTAAGCTTCTGTCACTCTAGCAACCCATCATCTACTTATTACTTCCCAATGCCTTCCTCTAGGCCCAAATAATGGTGAAGTGTCATGTAGTTGACGTTCACGTAACACCACTAGAGGAGAGACAACATACATCTCATCAAAATATCGAACGAATACCAAATTCACATGACTACTAATAGCAAGACTTCTC
The DNA here is from genome assembly GCF_002162155.2 of Triticum dicoccoides. Lineage (NCBI taxonomy): Eukaryota > Viridiplantae > Streptophyta > Magnoliopsida > Poales > Poaceae > Triticum > Triticum dicoccoides. The sequence continues at coordinate 553,141,792 of NC_041384.1, forward strand.
CCATTTCCTCAGGAACAAAAGTAACTACTCACAAAGCATAAACATGTTCATAATCAGAGGGGTATTAATATGCATATAGGATCTGAACATATGATCTTCCACCAATTAAACCAACTAGCATCAACTACAAGGAGTAATTAACACTACTAGCAACCTACTAGCACCAATCCCGGACTTGGAGACAAGAATTGGATACAAGAGATGAACTAGGGTTTTGAGATGAGATGGTGCTGATGAAGATGTTGATGGAGATTGCCCTCTCCCAATGAGAGGAGCGTTGGTGATGACGATGGCGATGATTTACCCCTCCGGGAGGGAAGTTTCCCTGGCAGAACAGCTCCGCCAGAGCCCTAGATTGATTCTGCCAAGGTTCCGCCTCGTGGCGGCGAAGTTTCGTCCAAGAAAATGGCTTATGATTTTTTTCCCATCGAAAGACTCCATATAGCAGAAGATGGCCACCGGAGGGCCACCAGGGGGCCCACGAGGTAGGGGGCGCGCCCTGGGCGCGCCCCCCACCCTCGTGGGAAGGGTGTGCCCCCCCTGGTGACGTTCTTGCGCTCAGTATTTTTTATATATTTGGAAAACATCATCCGTGAAGTTTCAGGACTTTTGGAGCTGTGCAGAATAGGTCTCTAATTTTTGCTCCTTTTCCAGCCCAGAATCCCAGCTGTCGGCATTCTCCCTCTTTATGTAAACCTTGTAAAATAAGAGAGAATAGGCATAAGTATTGTGACATAATGTGTAATAACAGCCCGTAATGCAATAAATATTGATATAAAAGCATGATGCAAAATGGACGTATCAACTCCCCCAAGCTTAGACCTCGCTTGTCCTCAAGCAAAAAGCCTAAATCGGAAAATATGTCCACATGTTTAGAGATAGAGGTGTCGATAAAAATAAAATACGGACATGAGGGCATCATGATCATTCTTAGAACATCAACTTACATAATTCTTTGTCATATAATATCTGATGCTAGAGTAATAATTCAATCACAATATCAAGTATGAATCGTAAACTTCATTGAAAACTAACAAACTAAAATCTCGGTCATTGAAGCAATTGCAATTTATCATAACATAGGAAAGAGTCATTGTATAAGAGCTTTTCAGCAAGTCCACATACTCAACTATCATATAATCTTTCACAATTGCTGACACTCACGCAACACTTATGGGTATGGAGTTTTAATCGGACACAGAGAAAGATAGGGGCTTATAGTTTTGCCTCCCAATGTTTTACCTCAAGGGTAATGTCAACAGTAATAGTTCATGAAAACTCACATCCAATTGGCCATATACACCAGGATCTTTCCAACATATTGTGCTTGCCAAAGGATAAAATGTAAAAAGGAAGGGTGAAGATCACCATGACTCTTATGCAATGTAGGAGATAAAAGTAAAAGATAAGCCCTTCGCAGAGGGAAGCAGAGGTTGTCATGCGCTTTTATGGGTTGGATGCACAAAATCTTAATGCGAAGAATGTCACTTTATATTGCCACTTGTGATATGGACCTTTATTATGCAGTCTATCGCTTTTATTACTTCCATATCACACGCTCGTATAAAGCTTATTTCCTCTACACCAATCAATCATACATATTTAGAGAGCAATTTTTATTGCTTGCACCGATGACAACTTACTTGATGGATCTTACTCAATCCATAGGTAGATATGGTGGACTCTTATGGCAAGACTGGTTTAAGGGTGTTTGTGTGATGCCCGGATAATTAAGCTACAGCAACCCTCTGCTAATGATGCCACGTCACTTCAATTACTGTTGCTAATCTCGCAGTAGTTCGAAACCGATTCAAATTGAAATTCAAAATCCATCAAACAATAAAGGTTTCAAATATTAAAACTAAAATGTTCGGAGTGAACCAAATATTGCATAGGTTATTATGGTAGGGGAACCACACTTTTATAAAATGATTAAATAATCTAAAATGGATAAAATAGTAGCTAAAACAATTAAATAAATGATTTTTGAATTTTATAACATACTAAACTATTTTGTTCAGGGGTAAAACTTTTTCAGACAGTAGTTGGAATTGTAACTCTATTTTAGGTGTGGGTCTTGCTTTTTATAAAACTATAAAGTATTAAAGAAATAAAAGAAAACAGAAAAGAAAAATAAGTAAAATGTAAAAACAAAACAAAAAATAAGAAAAGGAGAAAACCCTCCCCCCGCTGGGCCTTTTGGCCCAGCTGGCCGTCCACACGGACCCCGGCCGCCCGAATGGGCCGGCCCACCCCACCCCCTTATCACCCCACACGGTCAAACCCTAACCCCCCCCCACGAACCCACTTTCCCATCGATTCCCCACTCTCTCTCACACGCCCCCT
>NC_041384.1:553144782-553159473 GCF_002162155.2 Triticum dicoccoides
GCCCGCCCGCGCCCAGGGACCCGACCCCGCGCCTCGCCGTACTTGCTGCGGCCGCCGCTGCTCCCGGTGGGCCGCCCCGCGCCGCTGCCACCAGCGGGCCCCGTGCTGGTCGCACCTTCACCACCGGCCGCCACCTTCGTCCGCACGCCTCTGCCTCCGTCGACCACGCTGGCGCAGCCCCGTCCCCTGTCTCCTCCTCATCGGCTGACCCCGACCCCGCTGCCCTTTCCCTACAGCCACCGTGAGCCCCACTCTCCTCCTCTTCCCTTGTCCTTGTGTGCACGCACACGCAGCCGCCCTGCACCACCGGGCCGAGGCCATGACGCCGCACCCCGACCTTGCACGCCGCACTCCACCTACCTCCGCTGTAGCCATGCGCCCGCTCCAGCCACGGCCAGCGCACCGCCCTGCTCCCCTCGCCGCTCGCGCCTCGCTATCGCACCCTTCCTTCTCTTCCCCGTCCCCGCGCGCTCACCGTGCATCCTCCCGCCCCTCCTCGCGCGCCCGTCGCTCACCTCGCCTCGTGGCGCAGCGCCCCGCCGCCGGCCTGCTGCTGCATCACCTCGCCTCCCCCCGCTGCTGGCCTGCGCGCCATGCAACACGCCTTGGCGCTCCCCTGCAGCAGCAGTCCTCGTTGCCGCCGCTGCTTCTTCTCCGTTGGCCACTCTGGCCGCCGACGCCCGTCGCCCTGCCTTCCCCCGTCGTGAACCTGCCTCTTCCCGTGACTCCCTAGCCGCTCGCGCACCCGCGCCCGCACGCACGCCCTTGCCGGCCCGCCAACTGCGCCACCCGCCTCGCGCACCTGCCTCTTCCCGCGACTCCTATTTTAACAGAAATAATAGGCATTCCTACCGCAGGTCTAGGTTTATCTTTATCACGGGGTTTAGAAATTCTAGCAGTTTCATTATAGAAATAAATAACATGCCCATCAATATTATCAGACAAGAGATCTTTAACAATAGTAATATTAGGTTCAACTTTAACTTGCTCAGGAGGTGTATATGTTTTAATATTGCTTTTACGAACCACAGTTGAAGCTTTAGCATGATCCTTTATCCTAACAGGGAAAGGTGGTTTCTCAACATAAGAAGTAGGAACAATATGATCATTATAAGTAATAGTCTTTTCTTTAACTTTAATAGGTGCAGCTACTTTTACTTCTATGGGCGGGTGATATTTAAACCACTTCTCCTTGGGGAGATCAACATAAGTAGCAAAAGAGTCACAGAAAGAAGCTACTATCTCAGAGTCAAGTCCATATTTAGTGCTAAATTTACGAAAAATATCGGTGTCTATAAAAGATTTAACACAATCAAAACTAGGTGTCATACCTGACTCCTTACCATTGTTGAGGTCCCAATATTCAGAGTTGCGTTTAATTCTTTCCAATAAATCCCATTTGAATTCAATAGTCTTCATCATAAAAGAGCCAGCACAAGAAGTATCAAGCATGGTGCGATTGTTACCAGAAAGCCGAGCATAAATTTTTTGAATAATCATTTCTCTTGAGAGCTCATGATTGGGGCATGAATATAACATTGATTTAAGCCTCCCCCAAGCTTGAGCGATGCTTTCTCCTTCACGAGGACAAAAATTATATATATAATTGTGATCACGATGAACAAGATGCATAGGATAAAACTTCTGATGAAATTCCAATATCAATCGTTTGTAATTCCAAGACCTCATATCATCACATAGCCTATACCATGTCGATGCATCTCCCCTCAAAGATAAGGGAAAGACCTTCTTCTTAACAACATCTCTGGGTACACCTGCAAGCTTAAATAATCCACAAACTTGATCCACATATATCAGATGTTCATCAGGATGTTTTGTTCCATCTCCTAGAAACGATTAGCTAGCAGTTTTTCTATCATACCCGAAGGAACTTCAAAGCAAGCATTTTCATTTTCATTTTCAGTAGGTTCAGTAGGTTGAGGAGCAACTCTTTGCTCTACTGGTCGGGGGAAGATACCCCGAACAAGCCCCTCAGAGGATTACCTTCCATGGTAACAAGTGACAGTAAATTTCAGCACACTATATAAATTTTTCCTTACCAAATTGCACCTACCAAAGGCGCTTCACTCCCCGGCAACGATGCCAGAAAAGAGTCTTGATGACCCACAAGTATAGGGGATCTATCGTAGTCCTTTCGATAAGTAAGAGTGTCAAACCCAACGAGGAGCAGAAGGAAATGATAAGCGGTTTCCAGCAAGGTATTCTCTGCAAGTACTGAAATAAGTGGTAACAGATAGTTTTGTGATAGGATAATTTGTAACAAGCAACAAGTAACAAAAGTAAATAAAGTGCAGCAAGGTGGCCCAATCCTTTTGTAGCAAAGGACAAGCCTGGACAAACTCTTATATGTTGTAAAGCGCTCTTGAGGACACATGGGAATATCGTCAAGCTAGTTTTCATCACGTTCATATGATTCGCGTTCGGTACTTTGATAATTTGGTATGTGGGTGGACCGGTGCTTGGGTGCTGCCCTTACTTGGACAAGCATCCCACTTATGATTAACCTCTATTGGAAGCATCCGCAAATACACCAAAAGTATTAAGGTAAACCTAACCATAACATGAAACATATGGATCCAAATCAGCCCCTTACGAAGCAACACATAAACTAGGGTTTAAGCTTCTGTGTAACGCCCGCTTTAGTGAGCTTTGAAGTCTTGACGGAATTCATCCCAGGTAATCATACGACCTCCTCTGGAATCTTTGTATTGCTGACACCACTCTGTAGCTTGGTCTTTGAGTTGGAACGAAGCAAACTTGACAAAGTCCTCAGGCCTGACGTTGCTGCACTCGAAATGCTTGCAGATATCCATGAGCCAATCATCGGCGTCTGTTGCCTCGACACAGTTGCTGAAGGTCTTTGGCTGGTTTGCGAGGAACTGGTTGAAGCTTTCCGCAAACTTAATCTCCAAGTTGTTCCTCAGGGATTCCTTGACAATCTCCAAGTCTCTCCTACTTTGGAAGATCAGATTCGTGAGGCTCAACTTCTTGATGCTATGGTGAAGAAGGTGAAGATTGGGATTGCCAAGAGTCAACCCAAGTACAAGTGCTATCGTCTTGATGACAAGGATACTCTATTCTTCGAGGATCGCATTCTTGTGCCTAAAGGTGACCTTCGTAAAGTCATTATGAACGAGGCTCACAATTCTCTCCTCTCTATTCACCCTGGAAGTACAAAGATGTATCAGGACCTCAAGCAGTCGTATTGGTGGACTCGAATGAAGCGCGAGATTGCTCAGTTCGTGAATGAATGTGATGTCTGCAGAAGAGTGAAAGCAGAACACCAAGAACCTGAAGGAAATATGCCCTAGAGGCAATAATAAAGTTATTATTTATTTCCTTATATCATGATAAATGTTTATTATTCATGCTAGAATTGTATTAACCGGAAACATAATACATTTGTGAATACATAGACAAACAGAGTGTCACTAGTATGCCTCTACTTGACTAGCTCGTTGATTAAAGATGGTTAAGTTTCCTAACCATAGACATGAGTTGTCATTTCATTAACGGGATCACATCATTAGGAGAATGATGTGATTGACTTGACCCATTCTGTTAGCTTAGCACTTGATTGTTTAGTTTGTTGCTATTGCTTTCTTCATGAATTATACATGTTCCTATGACTATGAGATTATGCAACTCCCGTTTACCGGAAGAACACTTTGTGTGCCACCAAACGTCACAACATAACTGGGTGATTATAAAGGTGCTCTACAGGTGTCTCCAAAGGTACTTGTTGGTTTGGCGTATTTCGAGATTAGGATTTGTCACTCCGATTGTCGGAGAGGTATCTCTAGGCCCACTCGGTAATGCACATCACTATAAGCCTTGCAAGCATTGCAACTAATGAGTTAGTTGCGGGATGATGTATTACAGAACGAGTAAAGAGACTTGCCGGTAACGAGATTGAACTAGGTATTGAGATACCGACGATCGAATCTCAGGCAAGTAACATACCGATGACAAAGGGAACAACGTATGTTGTTATGCGGTCTGACTGATAAAGATCTTCATAGAATATGTAGGAGCCAACATGGGCATCCAGGTCCCGCTATTGGTTATTGACCAGAGAGGTGTCTCGGTCATGTCTACATAGTTCTCGAACACGTAGGGTCCGCACGCTTAACGTTCATTGACATTATAGTACTATATGAGTTATGTATGTTGGTGACCGAATGTTGTTCGGAGTCCGGGATGAGACCACAGACATGACGAGGAACTCCGGAATGGTCCGGAGATAAAGTTTGATATATGGGATAATAGTGTTTGGTCATCGGAAGGTTTCCGGAATTCACCGGAAGGGGTTCTGGATGTTTCCTGAAAGGGGCCAGACCACAAGGTTTTTGGAAATCGCAAAAGGAAGTTTTGTGGAGTCCAGGGGCCAGACGCCAGGGTCCCTAGCGTCTGGGTCCAGACGCCGGGAACCCTGGCGTCTGGCCCTGGAGTCCGAGAAGGACTCTTGCCTTTCAGGTGAAACCGACTTTGTGGAGGCTTTTACTCAAAGTTTCGACCCCAAGGCTCAACATATAAATAGAGGGGTAGGGCTAGCACCCAAGACACATCAAGAAACACCAAGCCGTGTGCCGGCTACCCCGTCCCCTCTAGTTTATCCTCTTTCATAGTTTTCGTAGTGCTTAGGTGAAGCCCTGCGCAGATTGTTCTTCACCAAACACCATCACCACGCCGTCGTGCTACGGGAACTCATCTACTACTTCGCCCCTCTTGCTGGATCGAGAAGGCGAGGACGTCACCAAGCCGAACGTGTGCAGAACTCGGAGGTGCCGTGCTTTCGGTACTTGGATCGGTCGGATCATGAAGACGTACGACTACATCAACCGCGTTGATACAACGCTTCCGCGAACGGTCTACGAGGGTACGTAGACAACACTCTCCCCTCTCGTTGCTATGCATCACCATGATCCTACGTGTGCGTAGGAATTTTTTTTAAATTACTACGTTCCCCAACAGTGGCATCCGAGCCAGGTCTTATGCGTAGATGTCATATGCACGAGTAGAACACAAGTGAGTTGTGGGCGATATAAGTCATACTGCTTACCAGCATGTCATACTTTGGTTCGGCGGTATTGTTGGTTGAAGCGGCCCGGACCGACATTACGCGTACGCTTACGCGAGACTGGTTCTACCAATGTGCTTTGCACATAGGTGGCTGGCGGGTGTCAGTTTCTCCAACTTTAGTTGAACCGAGTGTGCCTATGCCCGGTCCTTGAGAAGGTTAAAACATCACTAACTTGACGAACTATCGTTGTGGTTTTGATGCGTAGGTAAGAACGGTTCTTGCTCAGCCCGTAGCAGCCACGTAAAACTTGCAACAACAAAGTAGTGGACGTCTAACTTGTTTTTGCAGGGCATGTTGTGATGTGATATGGTCAAGACGTGATGAGATATAAGTTGTTGTATGAGATGATCATGTTTTGTTGAAGTTATCGGCAATTGGCAGAAGCCTTATGGTTGTCTCTTTATTGCATAAGATGCAAGTGCCAAATAATTGCTTTACTTTATCGCTATGCGATAGCAATAGTTGCAAGAGCAATAGTTGGCGAGACAACCATGTGACGACACATTGATATAGATCAAGATGATGGATATCATGGTGTCATGATGGTGATGATGGAGATCATGACGATGCTTTGGAGATGGAGATCAAAGGCACAAGATGATGACGGCCATATCATGTCACATATTTTTTGATTGCATGTGATGTTTATCTTTTATACATCTTACTTTGCTTAGTTATGATGGTAGCATTATAAGATGATCTCTCACTAAATTTCAAGATAAAAGTTTTCTCCCTGAGTATGCACCGTTGCCAAAGTTTTTCGTGCCCAGACACCACATGATGATCGGGTGTGATAAGCTCTACGTCCATCTACAATGGGTGCAAGCCAGTTTTGCACACGCAGAAATACTCGGGTTAAACTTGACGAGCCTAGCATATGCAGATATGGCCTCGGAACACAGGAGACCGAAAGGTCAAGTGTGAATCATATAGTAGATATGATCAACATAATGATGTTCACCATTGAAAACCACTCCATTTCACGTGATGATTGGTTATGGTTTAGTTGATATGGATCACGTGATCACTTAGATGATTAGAGGGATGTCTATCTAAGTGGGAGTTCTTAAGTAATATGATTAATTGAACTTTAATTTATCATGAACGTAGTCCTGATAGTATTTGCATATCTATGTTGTAGTTCAATATCTCACGTTATTGCTTCCCTATGTTTTATATGTGTTCCTAGAGAAAACTAAGTTGAAAGATGATAGTAGTAATGATGCGGACTGGGTCCGTGATCTGAGGTTTATCCTCATTGCTGCACAGAATAATTATGACCTTGATGCACCGCTAGGTGACTGACCTATTGCAGGAGCAGATGCAGCCGTTATGAACATTTGGCTAGCTCAATATGATGACTACTTGATAGTTTAGTGCACCATGCTTAACGTCTTAGAATCGGGGCTTCAAAGACATTTTGAATGCCATGGAGCATATAAGATGTTCCAAGAGTTGAAATTGGTATTTCATACTCATGCCCGTGTCGAGAGGTATGAGACCTCTGACAGTACTTTGCCTACAAGATGGAGGAGAATAGCTCAACCAGTGAGCATGTGCTCAGATTGTCTGAGTACTCCAATTGCTTGAATCAAGTGGGAGTTAATTTTCCAGATAAGAGAGTAATTTACAAATTTCTCTAGTCACTATCACCGAGTTACTAGAACTTAGTGATGAACTATAATATGCAAGGGATGACAAAAGTAATTCCCAAGCTCTTCGTGATGCTGAAATCGACGAAGGTAGAAATCAAGAAAAGCATCAAGTGTTGATGGTTGACAAAGACCACTTGTTTCAAAAAGGGCAAAGGGAAGAAAGGGAACTTCAAGAAGAACGGCAAGCAAGTTTCTGCTAAAGTGAAGAAGCCCAAGTCTGGACCTAAGCTTGAGACTGAGTGCTTCTACTGCAAAGGGACTGGTCACTAGAAGCGGAACTGCCCCAAGTATTTGGCGGATAAGAAGGATGGTGAGGTGAACAAAGGTATATTGGATATACATGTTATTGATGTGTACTTTACTAGTGTTTATAGCAACCCCTCGGTATTTGATACTAGTTCAGTTGCTAAGAGTAGTGACTTGAAACAAGAGTGGCAGAATGAACAGAGACTAGTTAAGGGTGAAGTGACGATGTGTGTTGGAAGTAGTTCCAATAATGATATGATCATCATCGCACACTCCCTATACTTTCGGGATTAGTGTTGAACCTAAATAAGTGTTATTTGGTGTTTGCGTTGAGCATGAATATGATTTGATCATGTTTATTGCAATATGGTTATTCATTTTAAGTTAAGAATAATTATTATTCTGTTTACATGAATAAAACCTTCTATGGTTATACACCCAATGAAAATGGTTTGTTGAATCTCGATCGTAGTGATACACATATTCATAATATTGAAGCCAAAAGATGCAAAGTTAATAATGATAGTGCAACTTATTTGTGGCACTGCCGTTTAGGTCATATTGGTGTAAAGCGCATGAAGAAAATCCATGTTGATGGGCTTTTGGAATCACTTGATTATGAATCAGTTGATGCTTGCGAACCATGCCTCATGGGCAAAGATGGCTAAGACTCCGTTCTCTAGAACAATGGAGCGAGCAACTGACTTACTGGATATAGTACATACTGATGTATGAGGTCCGATGAGTGTTGAGGCTCGCGGTGGGTATCGTTATTTTCTAACCTTCACAGATGATTTGAGCAGATATGGTTATATCTACTTAAAGAAACATAAGTCTGAAACATTTGAAAAGTTCAAAGAATTTCAGAGCGAAGTGGAAAATCATCGTAACAAGAAAATAAAGTTTCTATGATCTGATCGCAGAGGCGAATATTTGAGTTACGAGTTTGGTCTTCAATTAAAACAATGTGAAATAGTTTCACAAACTCATGCCACCTAGAACACCACAGCGTAATGGTGTGTCCGAACGTCATAACCGTACTTTATTTGATATAGTGCAATCTATGATGTCTCTTACCGATTTACCACTATCGTTTTGGGGTTATGCATTAGAGACAACTACATTCACGTTAAATAGGGCACCATCGAAATCTATTGAGACGACGCCTTATGAACTATGGTTTGGCAAGAAACCAAAGTTGTCGTTTCTTAAAGTTTGGGGCGGCGATGCTTATGTGAAAAAGTTTCAAACTGATAAGCTTGAACCCAAATCGGAGAAGTGCATCTTCATAGGATACCCAAACGAAATTGTTGGGTACACCTTCTATCACAAATCCGAAGGAAAATTTGTTGCTGAGAATAGATCCTTTCTAGAGAAGGAGTTTCTCTCGAAAGAAGTGAGTGGGAGGAAAGTAGAACTTGATGAGGTAACAATACCTGCTCCCTTATTGGAAAGTAGTTCATCACAGAAATATGTTCCTGTGACTACTACACCAATTAGTGAGGAAGCTAATGATGATGATCATGTAACTTCAGATCAAGTTACTACTGAACCTCGTAGGTAAACCAGAGTGAGATCCGCACCAAAGTGGTACGGTAATCCTGTTCTGGAGGTCGTGTTACTTGACCATGACGAACCTACGAACTATGAAGAAGCGATGATGAGCCCAGATTCCGCGAAATGGCTTGAGGCCATGAAATCTGAGATGAGATCCATGTATAAGATCAAAGTATGAACTTTGATTGACTTGCCCAAAGATCGGCGAGCCATTGAGATTAAATGGATCTTCAAGAGGAAGACGGACGTTGATAGTAGTGTTACTATCTACAAAGCTAGAATTGTCGCAAAAGGTTTTCGACAAGTTCAAGGTGTTGACTATGATGAGAGTTTCTCACTCGTATCTATGCTTAAGTCTGTCCGAATCATGTTAGCAATTGCCACATTTTATGAAATCTGGCAAATGGATAAACAAAATGACATTCCTTAATGGACTTATTAAAGAAGAATTGTATATGATGCAACAGAAGGTTTTGTCAATCCTAAAGGTACTAACAAAATATGCAAGCTCTAGCGATCCATCTATGGACTGGTGCAAGCATCTCGGAGTTGGAATATACACTTTGATAAGTTGATCAAAGCATATAGTTTTATACGAACTTGCAGTGAAGCCTGTATTTACAAGAAAGTGATTGGGAGCACTACACCATTTCTGATAAGTATATGTGAATGACATATTGTTGATCGGAGATAATGTAGAATTATTCTGCAAAGCATAAATGAGTGTTTGAAAGGAGTTTTTCAAAGAAAGACCTCGGCGAAGCTGCTTACATATTGAGCATCAAGATCTATAGAGATAGATCAAGACGCTTGATAAGTTTTTCAATGAGTACATACCTTGACGAGATTTTGAGGTAGTTCAAAATGGAACAGTCAAAGAAAGAGTTCTTGCCTGTGTTACAAGGTGTGAAACTGAGTAAGACCCAAAGCCCAACCACAGCAGAAGATAGAAAGATAATGAAAGTCATTCCCTATGCCTTGGCCATAGGTTCTATAAAATATGCCATCTGTGTACTAGACCTATTGTATACCCTGCCCTGAGTTTGGCAAGGGAGTACAATAGTGATCTAGGAGTAGATCACTGGACATTGGTCAAAATTATCCTTAGTGGAATAAGGATATGTTTCTCGATTATGGAGGTGACAAAAGGTTTGTCGTAAAGGGTTACATCAATGCAAGTTTTGACACTGATCCAGATGACTCAAAGTCTCAATATGGATACATATTGAAAGTGGGAGCAATAAGCTAGAGTAGCTCCGCGCAGAGCATTGTTGACATAGAAATTTGCAAAATACTTACGGATCTGAATGTGGCAAACCCGTTGACTAAACTTCTCTCACAAGAAAAACATGATCACACCTTAGTACTCTTTGGGTGTTAACCACATATCGATGTGAACTAGATTATTTACTCTAGTAAACCCTTTGGGTGTTGGTCACATGACGATGTGAACTATGGGTGTTAATCACATGGTGATGTGAACTATTGATGTTAAATCACATGGCGACGTGAACTAGATTATCGACTCTAGTGCAAGTGGGAGACTGAAGGAAATATGCCCTAGAGGCAATAATAAAGTTATTATTTATTTCCTTATATCATGATAAATGTTTATTATTCATGCTAGAATTGTATTAACCGGAAACATAATACATGTGTGAATACATAGACAAACAGAGTGTCACTAGTATGCCTCTACTTGACTAGCTCGTTGATCAAAGATGGTTAAGTTTCCTAACCATAGACATGAGTTGTCATTTGATTAACGGGATCACATCATTAGGAGAATGATGTGATTGACTTGACCCATTCCGTTAGCTTAGCACTAGATCGTTTAGTTTGTTGCTATTGCTTTCTTCATGACTTATACATGTTCCTATGACTATGAGATTATGCAACTCCCGTTTACCGGAGGAACACTTTGTGTGCCACCAAACGTCACAACGTAACTGGGTGATTATAAAGGTGCTCTACAGGTGTCTCCAAATGTACTTGTTGGGTTGGCATATTTCGAGATTAGGATTTGTCACTCCGATTGTCGGAGAGGTATGTCTGGGCCCACTCGATAATGCACATCACTATAAGCCTTGCAAGCATTGCAACTAATGAGTTAGTTGCGGGATGATGTATTATGGAATGAGTGAAGAGACTTTTCGGTAACGAGATTGAACTAGGTATTGAGATACGGACGATCGAATCTCAGGCAAGTAACATACCGATGACAAAGGGAACAACGTATGTTGTTATGCGGTCTGACCGATAAAGATCTTTGTAGAATATGTAGGAGCCAATATGGGCATCTAGGTCCCGCTATTGGTTATTGACCAGAGAGGTGTCTCGGTCATGTCTACATAGTTCTCGAACTCGTAGGGTCCGCACGCTTAATGTTCGTTGATGATATAGTACTATATGAGTTATGTATGTTGGTGACCGAATGTTGTTCGTAGTCCGGGATGAGATCACAGACATGACGAGGAACTCCGGAATGGTCCGGAGATAAAGTTTGATATATGGGATAATAGTGTTTGGTCATCGGAAGGTTTCCGGAATTCACCGGAAGGGGTTCCGGATGTTTCCCGAAATGTTTGGGTACGAGAACACTTTATTTGGGCCAAAGGGGAAAGCCCACAAGGTTTTTGGAAAGCGCAAAAGGGGCCAGACACCAGGGTCCATGGCATCTGGGTCCAGACGTTGGGAACCCTGGCGTCTGGCCCTGGAGTCCGAGAAGGACTCTTGCCTTTCGGGTGAAACCGACTTTGTGGAGGCTTTTACTCCAAGTTTCGACCACAAGGCTCAACATATAAATAGAGGGGTAGGGCTAGCACCCAAGACACATCAAGAAACACCAAGCCGTGTGCCGGCTACCCCGTCCCCTCTAGTTTATCCTCCGTCATAGTTTTCGTAGTGCTTAGGCGAAGCCCTATGGAGATTGTTCTTCACCAACACCGTCACCACGCCGTCGTGCTACCGGAACGCATCTACTACTTCGCCCCTCTTGCTGGATCGAGAAGGCGAGGACGTCACCGAGCCGAACGTGCGTAGAACTCGGAGGTGCCGTGTTTCGGTACTTGGATCGGTCGGATCATGAAGACGTACGACTATGTCAACCGTGTTGATACAACGCTTCCGCGAACGGTCTACGAGGGCACGTAGACAACACTCTCCCCTCTCGTTGCTATGCATCACCATGATCCCGCGTGTGCGTAGGAATTTTTTTAAATTACTACGTTCCCCAACACGACCAGCTGGTCTCCTCCAACCTCTTGCCATTCCAGAATGGAAGTTTGACCATATTGAGATGGACTTTGTGACTGGATTTTCCAAGTCCAAGCGTGGCAATGATGCTATCTTTGTTGTCACCGACAAGCTCGCTAAAGGGGCTCATTTTCTTCCTATCAAAGAATCTATCACAACAACTCAGTTGGCAGAGCTATATACCTCCAGGATTGTCTCTCTGCACGGCATTCCGCAGTTGATATCTTCAGATCGTGGGAGCATCTTCACCTCCAAGTTTTGGGATTCTTTTTAGAAGGCCATGGGCACCAACATTCGCTTCAGCACATCCTTTCATCCTCAAACCAGTGGCCAAGTCGAGCGAGTCAATCAAATTCTTGAAGATATGCTCAGGGCTTGTGTCATTTCTTTCAGTATGAAGTGGGAAAATTGTCTTCCATATGCTGAGTTCTACTACAATAACAGCTTCCAAGCGAGTTCGGGAAAGGCCCCATTCGAGATTCTCTATGGCAGGAAGTGTCGTACTCCTCTTAACTGGTCAGAGACTGGTGAACGCCAACTTCTTGGCAATGACTTGATCATAGAGGCTGAAGAAATGTGCAAAGTCATTCGTGAAAATCTCAAAGCCGTGCAATCGCGCCAGAAGAGTTACTATGATAGCAAACATCGTGACTTGGCTTTCGAGATCGGAGACCATGTCTACCTCCGCATCTCTCCAATGAAAGGTCCTCGTCGCTTCGGTATCAAAGGGAAGCTTGCCCCTAGATACGTGGGTCCTTTCAAGATCATTGGCAAAAGAGGCGATCTCGCCTATCAACTTGAGCTTCCGTCCAACTTTGCAAACATGCATGACGTGTTTCACGTGTCTCAGCTCCGCAAGTGTTTCAAGACTCCTGATCGCACCATCAACTTTGAAGAGATTAATCTCCAAGAAGACCTGTCTTGTCATGAGCACCCCGTTGCTATTCTTGAAGAAACTAAGCGCAAGACTCGCAACAAGTCTATCAAATTCCTGAAAGTGCAGTGGTCACATCATTCCGACCGTGAAGCCACCTGGGAACGCGAGGACCACCTCCGTTCTGAGTACCCGGAGTTTTTCCACTCCTAGATCTCCGACGTATCACACTCTCGCATTGTCCTTGTTCCAAATCTTGCGTGATATGAGCAGGAGGGACGTCATTCCATTCCTCTTGCTACTAATGCCATTTTTGGCCATTGATGTTGGCCATCGAGCATCACCAATCCATGGGAAGAAGGAAATTGCCCCAATTCCGTGTGCATATCAACCATTCCGAGCCAAACTTTAATCACATCCCGAATGCGCCTGGTGAATCTACATTTGAAGAACATGTGCACCATAGATTACAGTTCACGCTTGCACACTTGGCATAGACAACAGTTTGGTCAATCACGTTGTAACTACTCCTTTTTTGTATAGAATGTGATCCTCTTTCATTTCTTTTTAGACCGTTGAAAAGCTTTGCTTTCTCATGAATTAGTGAGTGCCCATTTTATGTTCTAGTGTTCAGGCTAGAATAAGATTGCTCTCACTATTCAATGAAGTTTATATATCGATATACATGGTTTGAGACAGATCAATATAAATGGTTCAAGACAGAGAGAGAGAGAAAGATGGAATTCAAATTGATTCTCGTGATGAAACTGACACCTGCACAAGGAGTTTGATAGAGTTGCATTATTTTAGTACATCCCGCTAACGGTAGCTTCATATTGAGAGCTCCTAATTGGTGCCTCATGCGCCAGTTGAGAACTGGCGCTCACGCACCTGCCGCTCATGGGTCGGCCCAATAAAACATAGCAAGTGTTGACTCCGTTCCTAGATCGCTAGCTGGCGTAAACTAGTCCGACAGATCTCAAGGTAGGGGATCTAAGCGTCTAAAAGCGATGGTAACAAGGACACACGATTTTAGTCAGGTTTGAGCTTTCTGAGGAGATAATACCCTATGTTTTGCTTGTGTTTTTTGGATGGGGTGTAGTACAAAGTACATGTACTACTAACCAAAAGATTGTAGTGTGTCATCTACAAGCTTGGCCCCTCTGTTTATATAGGTACCGGGGGTTCTAGGGATACAAGATACTAGTTGGCTACATACAAGGAGATAAGGTTCTCCATAGATCCGGTGTCTTGGAGTATACGCCAAGTCTTCTGAATCTTCCTTGCAATTGTCATGGGCCGTCCGAAATGACCCAAGACAGAACCGACATGGAGGTCCTCGACCCGACCCACCAGGCCGCGGTCGCTATGATGAGAGGCCCCTTAGCCGGGACACCGTAAAGTTCCTAGTTCGCTAGGTTTATTATTTCCCTAGTTCACTCAGTCTGGTCGTTTTTTAGTTGACCCGCGGCTGTTAACCGATGATCATTGACCAGGGACCACATTGACTAATGTCTTTTCAGAAAAAAGCTCACAATTTTTAAAAAAGCTGTGAAAAAAATCATGAATTTGAAAATTTTAATCAGAAAATAAAAAACATTATATAAAGAAGTTTGTGAATATAATTTTTTATAATTTATTTATTAAAAAACTGAGAAAAATTTCATGAAATTTGGAAAACAGTTCATGGATTATGGAAGAAACTCATGAATTTTAGAAAACTCGTCATTTTCTGAAATGTTCACGGTTTAAAAAAATTGTGGATTTGAAAAGGTTCACGTATTTGAAAGGGAAAATGTTCACGAATATAAGGAAAAACGGTTTTTTTAATTCTCAAATCTGGAGATTTTTTGAATTTTAAGAAAGTTCACATATTTTAAAAATGCAAAATTGAAAAGAACACCAAACAAAACAGGCCCAATCATACAAAGAAACAAAAAACTTGTTGGAAGCATCTAGAAGCTTACCTTAACCGGCCTGGAAGCTTCCCAAAACATATT
>NC_041384.1:553159778-553184198 GCF_002162155.2 Triticum dicoccoides
TTGTTTGGATAGAGGAGATTAGCGATGGGATTATAGAAAATGCGTTTTAAGCTGATTTGTAGGAAAGTCGGTTTTATCTACATTTTTATGAATAATCAGTTTATGAAAAACTATGTTTGGCAGGAAAGTAGATAGCCCCGTGACTCGTTAATCTTTGCTCGCCACTTTCCCCAAATTGGCCGCCATTGCTTATCCATTGAAGTACGTATATGCAGCTGCTCCCCTCGAGTTCCTCCTCGGCCCTCTCTGCTTCCTCCTCCTTCCTTTGCTCGCTGACATCGCTGCTCCATCTCTCTCGGCCCTAGATGAATCGGGGCCTAGACGCCGATTGCTGCTCCTCTCTCCTCCATTGAAGGCTTCACCAAGGGGACGCCGCTAAAGTGCGGACGACGGCAACGACTTCCACTCAACGGCTCGCCGTGCGCAGCTGCCGCTTCCTCTAGAGACTCAGGAGTTCGCGCTCGGCGGCAACCACTTGCTCTACACAACACGGTACATGCGAACGGCGGCAGTGGCCGCTTCCCCTCGACGACTCAGGCGTTCGCGCACGGCGGCGGCCGCTTTTACTCGATGCCTCGGCGTGCGTGCATGGCGGCGGCCGCTTCCCTTCAACGAGTTGCCGCGCGTGAACGACGGCGGCCGCTCCTGCTCGACCAAGCCGATGGTAGAGCGCTTGTGCTCAAAGTCAATCGGCGTGCATGCCGGCTGGTGGCTTTGAATGAGTTTCAGGTGCGGTAAGGTACAAACCGTGCTGATGAATTTGATGCGGAAGGAGAAATCAGTTGCCGTGAGTTTCTACAATCGTGTTTTCACAAAAACAACTATTAGTCGTTTTTCAGAAAACGCATATTACTGGTTTTGTGGAAACTGAATCCTACTTGTCCATGTTTTTCGTGCGGAATCCAAACAAGGTTGCATGAATGCCTCTAAGTGGTTGTTTGGATAGAGGAGATTAGCGATGGGATTATAGAAAATGCGTTTTAAGCTGATTTCTAGGAAAGTCGGTTTTATCTACGTTTTTATGAATAATTAGTTTATGAAAAACTATGTTTGGCAGGAAAGTAGATAGCCCCGTGACTCGTTAATCTTTGCTCGCCACTTTCCCCAAATTGGCCGCCATTGCTTATCCATTGAAGTACGTATATGCAGCTGGTCTCCTCGAGTTCCTCCTCGGCCCTCTCTGCTTCCTCCTCCTTCCTTTGCTCGCTGACATCACTGCTCCATCCCTCTCGGCCCTAGATGAATCAGGGCCTAGACGCTGATTGCTGCTCCTCTCTCCTCCATTGAAGGCTTCACCAAGGGGACGCCGCTGAAGTGCGGACGACGGCAACGACTTCCACTCAACGGCTCGCCGTGCGCAGCCGCCGCTTCCCCTAGAGACTCAGGAGTTCGCGCTCGGCGGCGACCACTTGCTCTACACAACACGGCACATGCGAACGGCGGCAGCGGCCGCTTCCCCTCGACGACTTAGGCGTTCGCGCACGGCGGCGGCCGCTTTTACTCGACGCCTCGACGTGCGTGCACGACGACGGCCGCTTCCCTTCAACGAGTTGCCGCGCGTGAACGACGGCGGCCGCTCCCGCTCGACCAGGCCGACGGTAGAGCGCTTGTGCTCAAAGTCAATCGGCATGCATGCCGACTGGTGGCTTTGAATGAGTTTCAGGTGCGGTAAGGCACAAACCGTGCTGATGAATTTGATGCGGAAGGAGAAATCAGTTACAGTGAGTTTCTACAATCATGTTTTCACAAAAACAACTATTAGTCGTTTTTCAGAAAACGCATATTACTGGTTTTGTGGAAACTGAATCCTACTTGTCCATGTTTTTCGTGCAGAATCCAAACAAGGTTGCATGAATGCCTCTAAGTGGTTGTTTGGATAGAGGAGATTAGCGATGGGATTATAGAAAATGCGTTTTAAGCTGATTTCTAGGAAAGTCGGTTTTATCTACATTTTTATGAATAATCAGTTTATGAAAAACTATGTTTGGCAGGAAAGTAGATAGCCCCGTGACTCGTTAATCTTTGCTCGCCACTTTCCCCAAATTGGCCGTCATTGCTTATCCATTGAAGTACGTATATGCAGCTACTCCCCTCGAGTTCCTCCTCGGCCCTCTCTGCTTCCTCCTCCTTCCTTTGCTCGCTGACATCGCTGCTCCATCCCTCTCGGCCCTAGATGAATCAGGGCCTAGACGCCGATTGCTGCTCCTCTCTCCTCCATTGAAGGCTTCACCAAGGGGACGCCGCTGAAGTGCGGACGACGGCAACGACTTCCACTCTACGGCTCGCCGTGCGCAGCCGCCGCTTCCCCTAGAGACTCAGGAGTTCGCGCTCGGCGGCGACCACTTGCTCTACACAACACGGCACATGCGAACGGCGGCAGCGGCCGCTTCCCCTCGACGACTCAGGCGTTCGCGCACGGCGGCAGCCGCTTTTACTCGACGCCTCGGCGTGCATGCACGACAGCGGCCGCTTCCCTTCAACGAGTTGCTGCGCGTGAACGACGGTGGCCGCTCCCGCTCGACCAGGCCGACGGTAGAGCGCTTGTGCTCAAAGTCAATCGGCGTGCATGCCGGCTGGTGGCTTTGAATGAGTTTCAGGTGCGGTAAGGCACAAACCGTGCTGATGAATTTGATGCGGAAGGAGAAATCAGTTGCCGTGAGTTTCTACAATCGTGTTTTTACATAAACAACTATTAGTCGTTTTTCAGAAAATGCATATTACTGGTTTTGTGGAAACTGAATCCTACTTGTCCATGTTTTTCGTGCGGAATCCAAACAAGGTTGCATGAATGCCTCTAAGTGGTTGTTTGGATAGAGGAGATTAGCGATGGGATTGTAGAAAATGCGTTTTAAGCTGATTTCTAGGAAAGTCGGTTTTATCTACGTTTTTATGAATAATCAGTTTATGAAAAACTATGTTTGGCAGGAAAGTAGATAGCCCCGTGACTCGTTAATCTTTGCTCGCCACTTTCCCCAAATTGGCCGTCATTGCTTATCCATTGAAGTACGTATATGCAGCTGCTCCCCTCGAGTTCCTCCTCGGCTCTCTCTGCTTCCTCCTCCTTCCTTTGCTCGCTGACATCGCTGCTCCATCCTTCTCGGCCCTAGATGAATCAGGGCCTAGACGCCGATTGCTGCTCCTCTCTCCTCCATTGAAGGCTTCACCAAGGGGACGCCGCTGAAGTGCGGACGACGACAACGACTTCCACTCAACGGCTCGCCGTGCGCAGCCGCCGCTTCCCCTAGAGATTCAGGAGTTCGCGCTCGGCGGCGACCACTTGCTCTACACAACACGGGCACATGCGAACGGCGGCAGCGGCCGCTTCCCCTCGACGACTGAGGCGTTCGCGCACGGCGGCGGCCGCTTTTACTCGACGCCTCGGCGTGCGTGCACGACGGCGGCCGCTTCCCTTCAACGAGTTGCCGCGCGTGAACGACGGCGGCCGCTCCCGCTCGATCAGGCCGACGGTAGAGCGCTTGTGGTCAAAGTCAATAGGCGTGCATGCCGACTGGTGGGTTTGAATGAGTTTTAGGTGCGGTAAGGCACAAACCGTGCTGATGAATTTGATGCGGAATGAGAAATCAGTTGCCGTGAGTTTCTACAATCGTATTTTCACAGAAACAACTATTAGTCGTTTTTCAGAAAACGCATATTACTGGTTTTGTGGAAACTGAATCCTACTTATCCATGTTTTTCGTGCGGAATCCAAACAAGGTTTAAGTTTGTTACACGGTTATGTGAGTCGACGGAAAATCAGTTCTGCTAATACACCGTATCCAAACGAGGCCTAAACGGCGTTAAAGGCCCCGGATAGGGAATGGGCTTCATATTCGATGATATACATCATACACACGCTATATACACGAATGTTTTTGCCAAAATAATCGGTTTTCATCTGAATACTCATGAGTTATGCTGGGCCCGCCCCTGCATATCATATAAGTTACTACATAAACTGCCGTGTTTTATCAAAAACAATTCAACATTGCTCGACCACAATTCAATTGAAATACATCTTTTTCTACAATGTTTGAAAGATTTAAGCACCACCGGTCGATGTTTTCCGAACTTACTACGTATTTCTTTTTGTGTACGTATACATATATACCCCAATTACGACTTATTCCATTGTAGCATTAATGGGTGCTTACATGTCCATAAGGGCGAACGATTTACGAGGCAAAGGTGACAACAGGCCCGGCGACGTTGTTGCCGCGGAACTTGGAGACGGCGCAATCCGTGGAGAAAAGACTTGACGATAGGTACTTTGGCGCGCCGCCCATGATGGGCATCTTGGCGCTGATGTCCACCTTGCTGACATACTCCGGCTGGTAGGTCTGGCCGAGCAGGCCGTCAACGTTCTTGGTGAGGGAATGGAACTTGAAGCCGAGGTCGAGGTGCACGAGGCTGTCGCTCCCGGTCTTGCCGTAGTTGTGGATCCGGGAGTCCTCCTCGGTGATCGGCACCGCGTTGACCGAGATGCCGAACACGCCGTCGAGCTCCACCATGACAGCGTTCACCGTGTCGATGCGCGTGACGGACAAGGCGGGCAGGGCCTTGGAGACCCACCGGGTGTTCTTGACGGTCTCCACGTCGACGGCCTCGCCGTCCAGCATGACGTGGATGTGGTCCTCCTCCTCGTCCCAGACGTCGGCCTTGCGAGCGCCGACGTAGAGGCGGTGCTGGCCGAAGCTGACGCCGATGGCCTGGATCCACGTGAAGTTGCGCCTTATGGCAGGGTTGTGGTTGCCGATGAAGTGGGCGTTGATGTGGAGGGCCTCGTCGGAGACGATGCAGAAGTCCTGGTCCTTCTTGCCGTGGAAGTAGAAGGTGTTGCCGTCCCCGCCGGTGAAGCGAGGGTCTCCGCACGAGCTACCCGGAACGAGATCACACACTAATTGTACATGCAACGCGTTAGCATCTAAACTGACGGGATGGATCTCATCCTCAAGATCAACTAGCTAATGCTAATACTCCCGACGATGTAGATATATCCGTTTGAGCGACAAGTAATATGCATCGGGGTGAATAACAGAGTTGAGCAGGCCGGCGTGGAACAACTTACCGCAGAATGCCATGCAGTATTTGCAGTAGGCGAGGCACTTGTTGGGGCATCGGCTTGGGCAGGACACGACGCAGGGCTTTCCTCGCCTCTCGTGGCAGGTGACCGCGTACAGGCGCTTGGTGCTGTTTTTGGGGATGGTGATGGTCTGGAACGTCGCCTTGGGCGGGAGCTTGATGGGCTGACCAGTCTGCGACGTTTGCGCCGAGGCCACGCTGCACGCCAGCGCGAGCGCCACCAGGAGGCAGCATCCTGCCACCAGCAGCTGACCCATGCCGCCGCGCCGCGCCATTGCCACGGCGATGGAGCTGGTGAAGAGCTACCTTCTTCGATCAAGTGTGTGTTTGTAGCCGGCCTTCGATGGTTGTGGTGTGCGTTTGTGTGGCGCCTAGCGGGGGATTCTTATGGGAGATGGAAGTGGCGTGGTAACTTTAGCCGGGGAGCTTAATTGGAGGCGAAGTGGCTTACTTGCGAAGTGGCGTAGGGGGGGACAAAGTGACGCTGTGACCATACATGCTTGCTGTTGCTGAAATTAAGCAAGGGTCGTCGGCTCGACTTGGGGTTACACAAGCTACCTGCTCGGATCCAGCTTTGGCGCGCATGCACGGCATGATGGCAGCTCCGTTGCTTCGTGTGCTTTGACCAGCGCAAAGTCTACATTCCGGAAGTGTATCAAGAACGTGATAGCTGAGCTACACTGCTGCTTTCTCCGGAAAGATTTGGACCAAAGTTACACATCCACCCAAGGATCCAGCTAGCATGCATGGTGGTCGGTCAGCTCAACCGGAAATCTAGATATCACCGGCACCAGATTATCACTTCCGTCACCGGAAGTCCCACCCGGCGAAGGAACTCGATCGGCCGCCCGCATGCATCAATGGCCAAGGTCAACTATAACATTCCTCCATCAGAACACAAGACTTACGCGACTCAACATGTAATTGAGTACATGGTTAGGAGGACTCTGATATCCACAGTCCACCAGAGTTCAAATTCTAATTTAGAGGAGCGCTTGAAGACATTGCGCCACCAAAGGGATCCAGAGGAGCGAGCAGTCGAGCGTCACGATTCAGGCACTCCGTCGAGCATGTGGTTAGCGTCGGAGCAGCAAGGCTGCTGGTGTTGATGGCGACGACTCCGTGGTCTGCACCACGCACCACAGGGGAAGCGAGCTTGGGGGAGACGCCGGTGAGGGTCCCCTCAGGCATTAGGCCCTGAACTCCATGGCCGACATAGCCGTCAAGCTCCTCAACAGCCCTAGCCGCATTCTTCACAATTTCCTCCTCCTTTATCCGAGCAAGGGACACTGCTTTGGTGATGCTGGACGGCGATTGTGACTGCACGGCTGCTTGAATATCCGCGCGCAAGCCCTCGACGTACTGGTGTACGAAGCACTTGATGCTTATGGTGGAGTTGAGACCCAGCACACGATGTACTCATTCCCAGAAAGCCGTCGTGTACTCAGCCGTGGTTGCAGTCTGCTTGAGCTCCAGCAGCGGGCACAAGTGCACGTTATACTCCAACGACACATCCTGGATGTCGAGGAGGCAGTCGTGCTCATAGACACACCAGCCATGCAAGGCGAGAGCTCGCGCCGCCCCGACTCTTGATCGAAGCTGAACCACTTCCTCCACATGATGGATTATCTGGAACACGAAGACCTTCACCACACCATACCCGGCAAACACCTATTGTAGGGTCTCCTCAGTGACTGAGTAGTACACATGGTGTACCGTGTACGGTGACGTGGAGAACGCCACCAGTGAACACCTCTGGTTGGCTGGACATTTCGTCGAACATATGGTAGGCAGGAAGTGGGTGGTGATTTTTTGCCGGCTCTGAATACCATATTGTCACGACCCAAACATTGGATAAGGGACGGACACTCAGATCAGTACCAATATCGAGTACAAATTAAGGGATACAAAGGGGAATTTGGGGTGAGGATCAGCAGTAGAGGGATGAGATACAAGTAGCAGAAGGGTGAGGAACGGGAGCAGGAGGATGAGAAGGTTCAGACTTTTCAATCAGTTCGATGCCCTCCTCATGTGCTCTCCCGACTGCATATGTAGCTTGCTACCTCTTGAGCACTGCGTTGGATTTCCCCGAAGAGGAAGGGATGATGCAGCAAAGTAGCGTAAGTATTTCCCTCAGTTTTGGAGAACCCAGGTATCAATCCAATAGGAGGCTACGCTCGAGTCCCTCGTACCTACACAAAAACAATAGCTCAACGCAACCAATGCGCTTAGGGGTTGTCAATCCCTTCACGGTCACTTACGAAAGTGAGATCTGATAGAGATAATAAATAATATTTTTTTGGTATTTTTGGTATAGAGATGCAAAGTAAATAAAGTAAAAGCAAAGCAATAGTAAAGTGATGGAGATTGATATGATGAGAAAGAGACCCGGGGGCCATAGGTTTCACTAGTGGCTTCTCTCAAGAGCATAAGTATTCTACGGTGGGTGAACAAATTATTGTTGAGCAATTGACAGAATTGAGCATAGTTATGAGAATATCTAGGTATGATCGTGTATATAGGCATCACGTCCGAGACAAGTAGACCGAAATGATTCTGCATCTACTACTATTACTCCACTCATCGACTGCTATCCAGTATGCATCTAGAGTATTAAGTTAAAAACAGAGTAACGCCTTAAGCAAGATGACATGATGTAGAGGGATAGTTTCATGCAATATGATAAAAACCCATCTTGTTATCCTCGATGGCAACAATACAATACGTGCCTTGCTGCCCCATTTGTCACTGGGAAAGGACACCGCAAGATTGAACCCAAAGCTAAGCACTTCTCCCATGGCAAGAACAACCAATCTAGTAGGCCAAACCAAACTAATAATTCGAAGAGACTTGCAAAGATAACCAATCATACATAAAAGAATTCAGAGAAGATTCAAATATTATTCATAGATACACTTGATCATAAACCCACAATTCATCGGTCTCAACAAATACACCGCAAAAAGAAGATTACATCGAATAGATCTCCACGAGAGAGGGGGAGGACATTGTATTGAGATCCAAAAAGAGAGAAGAAGCCATCTAGCTACTAGCTATGGACCCGTAGGTCTGAAGTAAACTACTCACACTTCATCGGAGGGGCTTGGATGATGATGTAGAAGCCCTCCGTGATCGATGCCTCCTCCGGCGGAGCTCCGGAACAGGCCCTAAGATGGGATCTCATGGATACAAAAAGTTGCGACGGTGGAATTAGGTTTTTGGCTCCGTCCCCGATCGTTTGGAGGTACGTGGATATATATAGGAGGAAGAAGTACGTCGGTGGAGCTTCAAGGGGCCCATGAGGCAAGGGGGCGCGCCCTAGGAGGGGGCGTCCCCTACACTCGTGAGCACCTCATAGCTT
Organism: Triticum dicoccoides; assembly: GCF_002162155.2. Lineage (NCBI taxonomy): Eukaryota > Viridiplantae > Streptophyta > Magnoliopsida > Poales > Poaceae > Triticum > Triticum dicoccoides. Next base: position 553,168,219 of record NC_041384.1, read on the forward strand.
TCTTGACGGAGGGTCCAAGTCTCTTGGATCTTATCTGATGAGAAAATCACGTTTCTGAAGGTTTCATTCCGTTTGGACTCTGTTTGATATTCCTTTTCTTCGAAACCCTAAAACAGGCAAAAAACAACAATTCTGGGCTGGGCCTCCGGTTAATAGGTTAGTCCCAAAAATAATATAAAAGTGGAAAATAAAGCCCAATAATGTCTAAAACAGTAGATAATATAGCATGGAGCAATCAAAAATTATAGATACGTTGGAGACGTATCAAGCATCCCCAAGCTTAATTCCTGCTCGTCCACGAGTAGGTAAATGATAAAAACAAAATTTTTGATGCGGAGTGCTACTTGGCATAATTTCAATGTAAATCTTCTTAATTGTGGTATGAATATTCAGATTCGAAAGATTCAAGACAAAAGTTCATATTGATATAAAAATAATAATACTTCAAGCATACTAACAAAGCAATTATGTCTTCTCAAAATATCATGGCCAAAGAAAGCTATCCCTACAAAATCATATAGTCTGGCTATGCTCTATCTTCACCACACAAATTATTTAAATCATGCACAACCCCGATGACAAGCCAAGCAATTGTTTCATACTTTTGACATTTTCAAAACTTTTTCGATCTTCACGCAATACATGAGCGTGAGCCATGGATATAGCACTATAGGTGGAATAGAATGATGGTTGTGGAGAAGACAAAAAGGGAGAAGATAGTCTCACATCAACCAGACGTATCAACGGGCTATGGAGATGCCCATCAATGGATATCAATGTGAGTGAGTAGGGATTGCCATGCAACGGATGCACTAGAGCTATAAGTATATGAAAGCTCAAAAGAAACTAAGTGGGTGTGCATCCAACTCGCTTGCTCACGAAGACCTAGGGCATTTTGAGGAATCCCATCATTGGAATATACAAGCCAAGTTCTATAATGAAAAATTCCCAATAGTATATGAAAGTGACATAATGAGAGACTCTCTATCATGAAGATCATGGTGCTACTTTGAAACACAAGTGTGGTAAAAGGATAGTAACATTGTCCCTTCTCTCTTTTTCTCTCATTTTTTTATTTGGGCTTTTCTCCTTTTTTATGGCCTCTTCTCTTTTTTTTCGTCCGGAGTCTCATCCCAACTTGTGGGGGAATTATAGTCTCCATCATCCGTTCATCACCGGGACAACGCTCTAATAATGATGATCATCACACTTTATTTACTTACAACTCATGAATTACAACTCGATTCTTAGAACAATATATGACTCTATATGAATGCCTCCGGCGGTGTACCGGGATGTGCAATGAATCAAGAGTGACATGTATGAAAGAATTATGAACGGTGGCTTTGCCACAAATACGATGTCAACTACATGATCATGCTAGCAATATGAAAATGATGGAGCGTGTCATAATGAACGGAACGGTGCAAAGTTGTATGGCAATATATCTTGGAATGGCTATGGAAATGCCATGATAGGTAGGTATGGTGGCTGTTTTGAGGAAGGTATTTGGTGAGTGTATGATATCAGCGAAAAGTGCACGGTATTAGAGAGGCTAGCAATGGTGGAAGGAAGGAAAGTGTGTATAATCTATGAACTCAACATTAGTCATAAAGAACTCATATACTTATTGCAAAAATCTAGAAGTTATCAAAGCAAAGTATTACGTGCATACTCCTAGGGGCATAGATTGGTAGGAAAAGACCATCGCTCGTCCCCGACCGCCACTCATAAGGAAGACAATCAATAAATAAATCATGCTCCGACTTCATCACATAACGGTTCACCATACGTGCATGCTACGGGAATCACAAACTTTAACACAAGAATTTCTCAAATTCACAACTACTCAACTAGCATGACTCTAATATCACCATCCTCATAACTCAAAACAATTATCAAGCATCAATTTCTTCTTAGTATTCAACACACTCATACGAAAGTTTTATTATTAATCTTGCATACCAAGCATTTTAGGATTTTGAGAAAATTACCATGCTATTAAGACTCTCAAAATAATCTAAGTGAAGCATGAGAGATCAATAGTTTTTATAACACAAATCCACCACCGTGCTCTAAAAGATATAAATGAAGCACTAGAGCAAAACTATAAAGCTCAAAAGATATAAGTGAAGTACATAGAGTTTTCTATCAAATTCCAAATCATGTATGGCTCTCTCAAATGGTGTGTACATCAAGGATGATTGTGGTAAACTAATAATCAAAGACACAAATCATAAAATACGCTCCAAGCAAAACACATATCATGTGGTGAATAAAAATATAGCTCCAAGTAAAGTTACCGATATAAGTAGACGAAAGAGGGGATGCCTTCCGGGGCATCCCCAAGCTTTGGCTTTTAGGTGTCCTTATATTATCTTGGGGGTTCCATGGGCATCCCCAAGCTTAGGCTCTTGCCACTCCTTGTTCCATAATCCATCAAATCTTTACCCAAAACTCGAAAACTTCACAACACAAAACATAAGGTAGAAAACTCGTGAGCTCCGTTAGCGAAAGAAAACAAAAGACCACTTAAAGGTACTGTAATGAACTCATTCTTTATTTATATTGGTGTTAAACCTACTGTATTCCAACTTCTCTATGGATTATAAACTATTTTACTAGCCATAGATTCATCAAAATAAGCAAACAACACACGAAAAACAGAATCTGTTAAAAACAGAACAGTCTGTAGTAATCTATAGCTAGCGCAAGATCTGGAACCCCAAAAATTCTAAAATAAATTTCTGGACGTGAGGACGTTATCTATTAATCATATGCAAAAAGAATTAACTAAATAGAACTTTCCAATTAAAAATGACAGCAGTTCTTGTGAGCGCTAAAGTTTCTGTTTTTTACAGCAAGTTCAACAAGACTTTCCCCAAGTCTTCCCAACGGTTCTACTTGGCACAAACACTAATTAAACACAAAAAACACAACCAAAATAGAGGCTAGATAATTTATTTATTTATTTCTAAACAGGAGCAAAAAGAAAGGAATAAATATAAAATTGGGTTGCCTCCCAACAAGCGCTATCGTTTAACGCCCCTAGCTAGGCATAACAAGCAAGAATAGATCTAGGTATTGCTATCTTTGGTAGGCAATCCATAAGTGGCTCTGATGATAGATTCATATGGTAATTTTATTTTCTTTCTAGGGAAGTGTTCCATGCCCTTTTTTAATGGAAATTGAAATCTAATATTCCCTTCTTTCATATCAATAATTGCACCAACCGTTCTAAGAAAAGGTCTATCAAGAATAATAGGGCAAGAAGGACTACAATCTATATCAAGAACGATAAAATCTACGGGCACATAATTCCTATTAGCAACAATAAGAACATCATTAATTCTTCCCATAGGTTTCTTAATAGTGGAATCCGCAAGATGCAAGTTTAGATAGCAATCATCAAAATCACGGAAATCTAGTAAATCACACAAAGTTTTGGGAATAGTAGAGACACTAGCACCCAAATCACACAAAGGATAAAACTCATAATTTTTAAATTTAATTTTAATAGTTGGTTCCCACTCATCATAAAGTTTCCTAGGGATAGAAACTTCCAATTCAAGTTTTTCTTCATAAGATTGCATCAAGACATCAATGATATGTTTAGTAAACGCTTTATTTTGACTATAAGCGTGAGGAGATTTTAGCACGGATTGCAACAAGGAAATACAATCAATCAAAGAGCAATTTTCATAGTTAAATTCCTTTAAATCCATAATAGTGGGTTTAGCAACATCTAGGGTTTTAATTTCTTCAATCCCACTTTTATCAAATTTAGCATCAAGATCAACAAATTCTGAATTCTTAGAACGCCTTCTAGGTAAAGGTGGATCATATTCAGTCCCATCATTATCAAGATTCATACTGCAAAACAAAGATTTAATAGGGGACACATCAATAACTTTTAGATCTTCATCATTATTTTCATAGGAACTAGAAGACCACGCTTTTATAAAGGCATCTTTCTTAGCATGCATCCTAGCGGTTCTTTCTTTGCACTCGTGAATGGAAATTCTCATGGCTTTGAGAGACTCATTGATATCATGCTTAGGTGGAATAGATCTAAGTTTCAAAGAATCAAGATCAAGAGCAATTCTATCAACGTTCCTAGCCAAATCATCAATCTTAAGTAATTTTTCTTCAATGCATTAAAATTCTTTTGCGAAGAATAAATTCTTTAATATTAGATTCAAAATCAGAGGGCATTGTAGGAATTACCATAATTATTAGAGGGATTACTAGGGTAAGGCCTAGGATTAAAATTTCCTCTATACGCGTTGTTACCAAAATTGTTCCTACCAACAAAATTCACATCCATATGTTCATTATTATTCTCAATCAAAGTAGACAAGGGAACATCATTAGGATCAGAAGAAACACTCTTATTAGCAAATAATTTCATAAGTTCATCCATCTTTCCACTCAAAACATTAATTTCTTCTATCGCATGCACCTTTTTAGTAGATCTTTCAGTATGCCATTGAGAATAATTAATCATAATATTATCTAGGAGTTTAGTGGCTTCTCCTAAAGTGATTTCCATAAAAGTGCCTCCCGCAGCCGAATCTAAAAGATTTCTAGAAGCAAAATTCAATCCGGCATAAAATTTTTGTATAATCATCCACAAATTCAAACCATGAGTAGGGCAATTACGTATCATTAATTTCATTCTCTCCCAAGCTTGTGCAACATGTTCATGATCAAGTTGTTTAAAATTCATAATATCGTTTCTAAGAGAGATGATCTTAGCGGGAGGAAAATACTTAGAGATAAAAGCATCTTTGCACTTGTTCCATGAATCAATACTATTTTTAGGCAAAGATGAAAACCAAGCTTTAGCACGATCTCTAAGCGAAAAAGGAAATAGCTTCAATTTAACAATATCATTATCGACATTTTTTTTCTTTTGCATGTCACACAAATCAACGAAGCTATTAAGATGTGTAGTGGCATCTTCACTAGGAAGGCCGGAGAACAGATCTTTCATGAAAAGATTCAACAAAGCAGTATTAATTTCACAAGATTCAGCATCGGTAAGAGGAGCAATCGGAGTGCTAAGGAAATCATTATTATTAGTATTGGTGAAGTCACACAATTTAGTATTATCTTGAGCCATCGCGACAAACAAGCAATCCAACACACGAGCAAACAAGAGCAAACGGGCAAAATAGGCAAATAGAGAGGGAGGATAGAGAGAGAGGGCGAATAAAACGGCAAGGGTGAAGTGGGGGAGAGGAAAACGAGAGGCAAATAGAAAATAATGTAATGCGGGAGATAGGGATTGTGATGGGTACTTGGTATGTTGACTTTTGCACAGACTCCCCGGCAACGGCCCCAGAAATTCTTCTTGCTACCTCTTGAGCACTGCGTTGGATTTCCCCGAAGAGGAAGGGATGATGTAGCAAAGTAGCGTAAGTATTTCCCTTAGTTTTTGAGAACCAAGGTACCAATCCAGTAGGAAGCTACGCTCGAGTCCCTCGTACCTACACAAAAACAATAGCTCAACGCAACCAATGCGCTTAGGGGTTGTCAATCCCTTCACGGCCACTTACGAAAGTGAGATCTGATAGAGATTGAGGGAGTCCTAGATTAGGGGGTGTCCGGATGGCCGGACTATACCTTCGGCCGGACTCCTGGACTATGACGATACAAGATTGAAGACTTTGTCCCGTGTCCGGAAGGGACTTTCCTTGGCATGGAAGGTAAGCTTGGCGATACGGATATGTAGATCTCCTAGCATTGTAAGCGACTCTGTGTAACCCTAGCCCTCTCCGGTGTCTATATAAACCGGAGAGTTTTAGTCCGTAGGACGACCAACAATCATACCATAGGCTAGCTTCTAGGGTTTAACCTCTCTGATCTCGTGGTAGATCTACTCTTGTACTACCCATATCATCAATATTAATCAAGCAGGACGTAGGGTTTTACCTCCATCAAGAGGGCCCGAACCTGGGTAAAACATTGTGTCCCCTGCCTCCTGTTACCATCCGACCTAGACGCACAGTTCGGGACCCCCTACCCGAGATCCGCCGGTTTTGACACCGACATTGGTGCTTTCATTGAGAGTTCCTCTGTGTCGTCACTTTTAGGCCCGATGGCTTCTCCGATCATCAACAGCGATGCGATCCAGGGTGAGACTTTTCTCCTGGGACAGATCTTCGTATTCGGCGGCTTTGCACTGCGGGCCAATTCGCTTGGTCATCTGGAGCAGATCGAAAGCTATGCCCCTGGCCATCAGGTCAGATTTGGAAGTTTGAACTACACGGCCGACATCCGCGGAGACTTGATCTTCGACGGATTCGAGCCACTGTCGAGCGCGCCGCACTGTCACGATGGGCATGATTTAGCTCTGCCGCCGAACAGTGCCCTGGAGGCCGCACCTGTGTCCGCTCCGACCCCTAGCTCGGAGCCAATCGCACCAATCGAGGATGGGTGGTTAGACACCGCCTCGGGGGCTACAATCTCTACGTCGATCGAGCCGCACACCAGCCCTATTCTCTGCGAAGCCCGTGACTCCAAGGAGCCGGACTCCTCTCCAGACTCCGAGCCCTCCGCGCCCCGACCGATTGAACCCGATTGGGCGCCGATCATGGAGTTCACCGCCGCGGACATCTTTCAGCACTCGCCCTTCGGCGATATTCTGAATTCACTAAAGTCTCTCTATTTATCAGGAGAGCCCTGGCTGGACTATGGTCAACAAGGTTGGGATGCGGAAGATGAAGAAATTCAAAGCCCACCCACCATCCACTTCGTAGCCACTGTCGATAATTTAAACGACGTGCTCGACTTCGACTCTGAAGACATCGATGGTATGGACGACGATGTAGGAGATGAACATGAACCAACGCCTATGAGGCACTGGACAGCCACCTCATCTCATGATGTATACATGGTGGACACACCCAAAGGAAGCGACGATAAGGAACACGGGGATGCAACGAGGGATCGTTCACTCAAAAAGCAATCAAAGCGGCGACGTAAGCGCCGCTCCAAGCCCCGCCTCGATAGAGACAGCAGCCATACAGACCCAGCCCTAGAGCAGGACGAGCCGGCGGACGACGAAGATGGCTTCGAGCAAGTGTCCGAATAGGGAAACTTGGATAAACAAACCGAACACCCCGTCCCCGGCAAAAACAACAGTCCGGAAGACCTTACGCCGGATAAACTCATGGAGCAGAAGAACCTTCACAAAAGGCTTGTCGCCACTGCGCATAGCCTGAAAAAGCAGAAGAAGAAGCTCAAAACTGTGGAAGATGCACTCAGAATCAGATGGAGCAAAGTACGCAACACCGCAAACAAATATGCCGGCATCGCCGCACAAAAAGCTATCCAAAGCGAAAGCTACTACCTGAATTTGACGAGGAGGCCTTAGAGCCCCCGTAGTCAAAAAATAGGAAAGCCATCCGGTCGGATGGACGACCGCATGGCCAGCATGGAGCGGCAAGCGGCGCCGCACACAAGCCGGGACGCGATCCACCAAAGGATCCGCATCAAAAAGACGGCCCAGCCAGATCTATATACGGGCCAAGAAAGCAAGCTCTAGTAAGCAATGCAACACAACAAATATCCGAACATCACGGCACACCCAAATACAGGGGTGCCGCACACCCCCTATGTTTCACCGATGAGGTGCTGGACCATGAATTTCCAGTGGGATTCAAGCCCGTAAACATAGAGGCATATGATGGAACAACAGACCCTAGGGTCTGGATCGAGGATTATATCCTCCACATACACATGGCCAGAGGAGATGACCTCCACGCCATAAAATACTTACCCATCAAGCTTAAAGGGCCAGCCCGGCATTGGATCAAAAGCCTTCCCGAAAACACCATTGGAAGTTGGGAAGAGATTGAGGATGCTTTCCGGGAAAATTTTCAAGGGACCTATGTCCGCCCTCCGGATGCAGACGATCTCAGTCACATAAGTCAGAAGCCCGGAGAGTCAGCCTAGAAATTCTGGAACATATTTCTTACTAAAAAGAACCAAATAGTCGACTGTCCGGACGCCGAAGCCCTAGAAGCTTTTAAGCACAACGTTCGACACAAATGGCTCGCCAGACACCTCGGCCAAGAAAAGCCAAGAACAATGGCTGCATTAACAAGCCTCATGACCCGCTTTTGTGCAGGAGAGGACAGCTGGTTGGCAAGATGTAGCACCAGCGACCCAAGTACATCCGAAGTTAGGGATGGAAACGGAAAATCCCGATGCAGCAAGGACCAACGCCGAATAAGGGAAACAACCCAAAGAGCATGGCGGTCAACGCCGGATTCAAAAGCTCGCGGCAGAATCAGAGAAAGCCGTCCCTCAAGGATAATAGGGACGAGCTATCCAACTTAAACAAAATCTTGGACAAGATATGTCAAATACACAGTACTCCCGGGAAGCCTGCGAACCATACCACAGAGATTGTTGGGTTTTCAAGCAAGCCGGCAAACTCAACGCCGAACACAGGGGGCTCGACACACCAAGTGAGGACGACGATGAACCCCACAAGCAGAGCACCAGAAAACAAAAGGATTTCCCACAAGAAGTCAAAAGAATACACTTACTTCACGTGACGAACAGAACGGCGACACCAGAGATACGCGCCATACGTCCTATCCCAAAGGAGTTTCGCCAATGGTTGTTAAAACCGATCACCTTCGACCATCAGGATTACTCTAGAAGTATTCGGAACGCAGGCTGGACTGCCTTGGTATTAGATCCAATAATTGGCAGACTCCATTTTACAAATGTCCTGATGGACGGCGGCAGTGGTCTAAACCTATTATACCAGGACACAATCCGCAACATGGGGATAGACCCAACCAAAATTCGCCATAGCAAAACCTCCTTTCAAGGGGTAATGCCAGGCCCGAATGCCCGTTGCATGGGTTCTCTCCGGCTAGAAGTTATGTTCGGCTCCCCCGATAACTTCCGTTGTGAACAGCTAATTTTCCACATCGCCTCATTCTCAAGTAGCTATCAAGCACTGCTGGGACGCGAAGCTTTCGCCCGCTTTAACGCAATACCGCATTATGCATCTCTTACGCTTAAGATGCCCGGTCCATGAGGCATCATCTCATTAAAGGGAAAACATTGAGTGTTCGTCCCGCGCGGAAAATAGTGCGGCTGCCTTGACAGCCCCACAATAAAGCGGCTTCACCAGCCAAAGCATCTAAACAGGTCGTCAAGACCACGAACACGGCTAGACGAGTCCGGCATAAACATACAATTGATAAAGGCTTAATAACTGTATACCCCTGCACTAGGGGCTCCGCGCATATAAAACAAGGGACAATAAAGCTCAATTTTACCCATTTCGATTTATACTTTGTTTATTTAGTTTAACTCATGTTCGGCACGATCTTTCTTTAACTAAGTTCCTCTCTTTTACAGATGAACAACATGCTACGCCCGTCCAGGATACGGCACAACAGAGACATAGGCGCAGACATGCAACAGGGACCCGTTCCAAGGATTCTTTTCAGATTAAGACCCTGCGTAAACCTTTTTTACTATCTCTTGTTGATACACATCCCCTGGTTTCTTGGTATAACCAAGGAGAAGGCTGGCGTTTTGGCATGTGGCCACGTCAGAGTTTTGCGCGTACCTGGACACTAGGGGCTTATTACTAAGGGCGTTATCCCGCCCGCCCTCATAAAGACCGAATACCTTAGGGAGTGTTCAGCGTCGTGAGTTTGGTCTTATATGCATCAGCTCCGAATCATGTCTTTGGTCAAATGTTGGGTTTGCCCGGCTCCTATGTTTTGCTGTCTTACGTTTCGCTCTATCGGCTAAGGCGGCACCAGGAGAACTACTGCGATTGTGCCCCGGTTCGGCCAGGCGAGCACCTCAGTAGAGAAAGCCGAAAACTGACTATCATGATATAGCGTGAGACTGGTCAACCACTCGATGACTTACCGGATTCTTTAGGATTCCTCCGCATTAACGAAGGGCCGTTTCCCGGCCAGGCACATACGCGTCCCGAGTCTGGGCGAGCGCAGGCGCCACCAGGGGCTATATAAGTAGCCTCAATGTCAAACTCCTATGGCTAAGTGAAAGTGATAAAGCATCATAGTCCGATTGCCTAGTTCGCTGCGCTATCACCTCCTTTGTAGGACCAAGACGTTGGATCAAGTGTGAAAATGTGCCTTCTGCGAACACCCCCGCATTATGTGCGTGGGGGCTGAAGCCGACGACTGCCATCTTTCAGATTATATACACGTATATGTTAAACGGCCACACAGGAGGTATTCCAATACTTGCAGGCACAAGTATAAAAAGCTTCTACAATTTATCAAAATATTGTTTCACAATAATACATGCTATTCGAATATAGTATCCTTCGAGCACTTCGTCTCTATTAAACGAGCGCCTTGCAGAACTTCCTGAAAATAGCGCTCGGCAGGTACTCGGCTTCCATCCGAGTCTGGGGATGCAACAACGGTGGCTTCCATTTCCGCCCAGTATGTCTTGACATGGGCAAGAGCCATCCGCGCACCCTCTATGCACGCTGACCTCTTCATCGCATTGATATGCGGCGCCGCACCAAGGAACTGCTGCACAAAGTTGAAATAACTTTTCGGCTCTGGCCTCTCTGGCCATAAATGATTCATGACATACTTCATGGCGAGTCCGGACAACCTATTTAGCTCGGCCCATTCGGCCAAAAAATCGGCTAATGACAGTGGATGCTCTGGATTGTGGAACTACGACCAGAAGAGCTTTTCCACTTCGCGATCTTCTTGATCTTGGAAGTGTTCGGCCGCATCTGTGGCACTCGCTGCTAAATCTAGATAGGTGTCCGCCGTACTCCACATCTGGTCTAACGGAGCATGTTTAGGATCACAGAACGTCCTCCGCAGCATAAAGGGCTTTCCAGCCGCGATCTCTCCGGCCTGACGCAGCTCCTCCTTCATAGCTCTCATCGCAGAGCGAGCATCCATGGCATCGGCAACGGCCTTCTTTAGGTCCATTCGTTCCGCCCGATCTTCTTTTTCAAGAAGCTTGCAACGGTCAGCAGCGTTCTTCAGCCTCACGGCCATCTCGGCCATTTCCTTCTTGCTTCAGCAGTGAGCAGCCTGTTCGGCTTTCAACTCTTCAATTGTCTTTCGGCAGCCGCATCACTTTTCCTGGCTTGCTCCTTGGCTCGGGCAAGTTCCGCCCGAAGATTCTCCATGGCAGCAACACCATCTGCATCAAGCGCACACATTGTAAGATACTGGCATAAAGCTCCTCTTACCAGGCGCCACCGACGGAATTACATACCTTGTGCCTCGTCAAGCCGCTTGTGGACAAGCGCGATATCGGCATCTGCCACGTTAAGTTGCCGCTTTAGCTCGGCAAATCCATCTGTCCGGTTGGCCACCGGACACTTCGCCACCACGTATAAAGGCGTCATATTAGACCTGGGATTATGATCCTCTGTGAGATGTCACTTTTGACAACACACAGAGTCTCAGGGGCTACTATCTACACAGGGCGCATCTTATTTATGCACAACTGTCCAAAAGGGTACATTATTTCACGTACCTCAAAACCTGTCAGTAAACTCCTGACGGCCTCGTGCAATCCGCTCTCTGCGGATGAAATCCTCTCAATCACCGTACCCATCAATGCACGGTGCTCCTCTGAGATGAATGCTCGCCCTAGCAGATCCTTCAGCTCCTCCGACCACGCACCAGACGGCGCCGGACTCGTCCGATGGCCCTTTTCAAAGGCCGGACACGGAGGGCTTTGGGGGGCCATATGACTACCTTCCGGCCCCGCCAGATTTGGAGAAACCCTCCGCAACGATACCTCAGGGTCGCCCGCCTCACAAGGCGGTATGGCAGGGGAGGCGTTCCGCTCTCCATCATCTCCGGAAGAAGATCCCCCGAAGACGAGCTCTGCTGAGAAGGGCTAAGGTCCGAGCTACAAGGTAAATTTTCGATTACTTTTCTCAGATATAAAGCAGGGATTTCTCTCGTTTCTTAAAAAGAAAACTCCTCTCTACTTACGGCTCGGTGGAGGGCTGATCCCCTTGAGGGCATAATTCAGCCGAAGTATCCCCTAGCACAGGACCCTCTGGCGAAGATTTCTTCCCCTGTTTTAAGGCCATGGTCTCCGGGTCTTCAGAGGCAGTCCTCTTCTTCCCCTGAGGAGAGGAATTTTCGATTCCTCCCTTCTGGACAACCTCCTTTGAGAAGGTTGTAGCTTCCTTGTCCCCTCCCTCGCTTCCCTTTGAAGGCACAACCTCCAACATCCCAACTAGCACGGGACCCGGTGTGGTCTCGGGGAGGGGGGCCGGACACCTGATTAGCTTTGCTTTCGCTACCCACTCCTATTTAAAGGGAAGCTCTTTTAGGGGCAATTTTATGATAAATATACGAATAGCGAGTCCGGGCACAAGGCTACTTACTTGAGTATCCGGACGATTGCAGCTCAGACCTGCGTCCTCCGTAGAATCCGGACACACTACTTGTGGTCCGAAGAACAATTTGTACATCTCCACAGGCGCCATGCCAAGAAAATGTTGGAGAACTCGTGGTCCCTCTGGGTTGAACTCCCACAGGCGGAGGGGGCGACGTTTGCAGGGCAGAACTCGGCGAATTAACATAACCTGCGTGACCACGACCAGACTCTGATGTCTCTTTCTAGGAGATCTCGGATGTGGCCCTGCAACAGGGGCACGCCCTTTGCCGCCCCCCAGTCCAGCCCCGTATTGACCCATGACGCCAGTCGTGGCGGGGGACCCGAGCGAAAGGCAGGTGGCGCCACCCACTTAGGGGCCCTGGGAGCGGTAATATAAAACCACTCTCGTTGCCATAAGCTGGACTCCTCTTGAAAAGAGCCCTTGGGCCATGGAGTACCAGCATTCTTGCTTATAAAAGCACCTCCGCACTCCGCGTGCCGTCCCTCGATCATCTTCGGCTCTACTTTGAAGGTCTTGAGCCATAGTCCAAAATGAGCAGTGATACAGATGAAGGCTTCACACACGACGATGAATGAGGAAATATGGAGGATGGACTCTAGGGCTAAGTCGTGAAATTCCAGCCCATAATAATACATGAGCCCCCTCATGAAGGGATCCGTCGGGAAGCCTAGCCCCCGAAGGAAGTGAGACATGAACACCACACTCTCACCGGGCTTGGGAGTGGGAATGACCTGCCCTTGAGCAGGCAGCCTATGCGAGATTTCGCCGGTCAAGAACCTGGCCTCTCTCAACTTCAGCACGTCCTCCTCCGTGATGGAGGAGGGCATCCATCGGCCTCAAAGGTCAGAACCGGACATTGTCGAAGGTCTGAAGCGCCTGAAATCTAGAACCTTGGGTGTTGGAACTTGAGGCAAAGGGCGAACTCATTTGAGATTGAAATAAAGGAGTAAGGCCTTGGTCTCTTTATAAGAGGTTGAATACCAAGGGCCTTCCCCGTGACCGTTTGGGACTCGCCTTTGATCGAGAAAATATACCAACGGGTATGGTTGGGTTACCCATGCCCGTATTGATAAGAATCCCGGAATAAGGGGACACGATCTCTGCTTTAACAAGACGTGCCAAGGAAACCGCCTCGCTAAACGCGCTGAGGTGGGACAATAAAACGATTCGAATAAAGACTTGGCCGTGGTGTGATGTCACGCTACGGAATACGTCAGTAGATTAGATTTGTGTAAATATTATTCTCTCTATGGCAATATGTGGAAACATATTTTGCAGAGCCGGACACTACCTTTGTGTTCAAAATCTTCTATGAAGTACATGGAGGAGGAACCCGCCTTGCAATGCCGAAGACAATCTGCGCGCCGGACTCGTCGTCATTGAAGCCTGGTTCAGGGGCTACTGAGGGAGTCCTGGATTAGGGGGTGTCCCGATGGCCGGACTATACCTTCGGCCGGACTCCTGGACTATGAAGATACAAGATTGAAGACTTCGTCCTGTGTCCGGAAGGGACTTTCCTTGGCGTGGAAGGCAAGCTTGGCGATACGGATATGTAGATCTCCTACCATTGTAACCGACTCTGTGTAACCCTAGCCCTCTCCGGTGTCTATATAAACCAGAGAGTTTTAGTCCATAGGACGAACAACAATCATACCATAGGCTAGCTTCTAGGGTTTAGCCTCTCTGATCTCGTGGTAGATCTACTCTTGTACTACCCATATCATAAATATTAATCAAGCAGGACGTAGGGTTTTACCTCCATCAAGAGGGCCCGAACCTGGGTAAAACATCGTGTCCCCTGCCTCCTGTTACCATCCGACCTAGACGCATAGTTCGGGACCCCCTACCCGAGATCCGCCGGTTTTGACATCGACAGAGATGATGTATAGAGATGCAAAGTAAATAAAGTAAAAGCAAAGTAAAAGCAAAGCAATAGTAAAGTGATGGAGATTGATATGATGAGAAAGAGACCCGGGGGCCATAGGTTTCACTAGTGGCTTCTCTCAAGAGCATAAGTATTCTACGGTGGGTGAACAAATTACTGTTGAGCAATTGACAGAATTGACCATAGTTATGAGAATATCTAGGTATGATCACGTATATAGGCATCACGTCCGAGACAAGTAGACCGACTCCTGCCTGCATCTACTACTATTACTCCACTCATCGACCGCTATCCAGCATGCATCTAGAGTATTAAGTTAAAACAGAGTAACGCCTTAAGTAAGATGACATGATGTAGAGGGATAGACTCATGCAATATGAAGAAAACCCCTTCTTGTTATCCTCGATGGCAACAATACAATACGTGCCTTGCTGCCCCTTCTGTCACTGGGAAAGGACACCGCAAGATTGAACCCAAAGCTAAGCACTTCTCCCATGGCAAGAACAACCAATCTAGTAGGCCAAACCAAACTGATAATTCGAAGAGACTTGCAAAGATAACCAATCATACATAAAAGAATTCAGAGAAGATTCAAATATTATTCATAGATAGACTTGATCATAAACCCACACTTCATCGGTCTCAACAAACACACCGCAAAAAGAAGATTACATCGAATAGATCTCCACGAGAGAGGGGGAGAACATTGTATTGAGATCCAAAAAGAGAGAAGAAGCCATCTAGCTACTAGCTATGGACCCATAGGTCTAAAGTAAACTACTCACACTTCATCGGAGGGGCTTGGATGATGATGTAGAAGCCCTCCGTGATCGATGCCTCCTCCGGCGGAGCTCCGGAGTAGGCCCCAAGATGGGATCTCGTGGATATAGAAAGTTGCGGCGGTGGAATTAGGTTTTTGGCTTCGTCCCCGATCGTTTGGGGGTACGTGGATATATATAGGAGGAAGAAGTACGTCGGTGGACCTTCGAGGGGCCCACGAGGCAGGGGGAGCGCCCTAGGGGGGGGGCGCCCCTACCCTCGTGAGCACCTCGTGGCTTTCTTGACAGAGGGTCCAAGTCTCCTGGATCTTATATGATGAGAAAATCACGTTTCCAAAGGTTTCATTCCGTTTGGACTCCGTTTGATATTCCTTTTCTTCGAAACCCTAAAACAGGCAAAAAACAACAATTCTGGGTTGGGCCTCCGGTTAATAGGTTAGTCCCAAAAACAATATAAAAGTGGAAAATAAAGCCCAATAATGTCTAAAACAGTAGATAATATAGCATGGAGCAATCAAAAATTATAGATACGTTGGAGACGTATCATAGCCCATGTGTGACTCAGCCTTTAATGATTGGCCCATCTTGTAGCCCAGACCCAGGTTGCGACTGCAGGGTGACAACCCATGGTGGGGGTGTTACACATTAATCCAAGGAATGCCAACTTTTTTTAGAATTCTTAGGGGTGCTTCATAAGGAAGGCATCATTTTGAATAGAAAGGTCCACAATGTCGAGGTCCTGAACCTTCAAGACATGAATTTTCCTCAAGCCTTATCTAGAGCATGTGTAAAAGTACTTGATAGGCCCTACCCAAAGAAAGATGTAATCAACCATAAGCAACTATTGAATAAATAGAACATGGTGAACTATCGGGAAGGGGGCAAGCCCCCCCCCCCCCACCCCCCA
>NC_041384.1:553184466-553243222 GCF_002162155.2 Triticum dicoccoides
AATCTTATTTGAGATGGGCCCTAAGCCGCTGTTCATTTTTCCATTGCCTAGGACCGCCCATGTATCATAAAAGGAGAGACTGTATGGACTTAATTCCAAAGAAAGTGTCCAGCTTCATCCCAATGACCATGTCCATTCCTTTCTCCATCGGTGTGTATTTCACCATCGACATGTTCACCGAGACAATTATCTCGTTTGTCTGGGAGTGGTTGAATCACTAGGAGTTGATGACTTTGTGGGAGCGATTTCTTCAGGTCTGATCTATGGTGATGGTGCCAGGACTGTTCCTTGTGTGATATTGTCGACCCTTAAGATTAACCATTCAACATGCATGATGCACGTGTACGGATTGGATATTGATGGTATTCTATATACGGATCCATAATAATTAGTGGTCATTTAGCCCTAATAGTTAAGTCTTTTACTTGGGTTTGAGATCCTCTGCTTTACTACAAAGGTGACATTAGCTCCCATCTCAACCGTGCAACATATCTGACGGTCATAATCCTTATTGTATCCATCTAAGCTTCCTCAACACAGCCACCATTGATTCTCTTTGCCGTCTTCATTGCCCTTTGAAGGAGTCCTGGATTAGGGGGTCTCCGGACAGTCGGACTATATTCTTTGGACGGACTGTTCGACTATGAAGATACAAGATTGAAGACTTCGTCCCGTGTCCGGATGGGACTCTCCTTGGCGTGGAAGGCAAGCTAGGCAATACAGATATGTAGATCTTCTCCCTTCTAACCGACCTTGTGTAACCCTAGCCCCCTCCGATGTCTATATAAACCAGAGGGTTTAGTCCGTAGGACAACATACAATCATACCATAGGCTAGCTTCTAGGGTTTAGCCTCTATGATCTCGTGGTAGATCAACTCTTGTAATACTCATATCATCAAGAACAATCAAGCAGGACGTAGGGTATTACCTCCATCAAGAGGGCCCGAACCTGGGTAAACATCGTGTCCCCTGGCTCCTATTACCATCCGCCTTAGACGCACAGTTCGGGACCCCCTACCAGAGATCCGCCGGTTTTGACACCGACATTGGTGCTTTCATTGAGAGTTCCACTGTGTCGTCGCCATAAGGTTTGATGGCTCCTTCGATCATCTGTAACGATGCGGTCCAGGGTGAGGTTTTCCTCCCCGGATAGATCTTTGTATTCGGTGGCTTCGCACTGCAGGCCAATTCGCTTGGACATCTGGAGCAGATCGAGAGATACGCCCCTGCCATCAGGTCAGATTCGGAAACTTAAACTACACTACTGACATCTGCCGAGACTTGATCTTCGACGGATTCGAGCCTGTGTCAGGTGCGCCGCATAGTCACGGCGAGCATGACGTAACTCTACCGTTGGACAGTGTTCGGGAGATCGCATCCGCAACTACTCTGGCCTTCAATCCGGAGCAGATTGCGCCATCCAAGGATGGAGGGATAGACCCCGCCATGGAGGCCGCACTCTCAGTGGCGATGGAGCCGGATACTGACTTCACCCCTTACGAGAGCCGTGTCGCCAAACCACTAGATTCATCTCCAGGCACGGACTCCGAACCGCCTGCATCCGTGCCCATCGAATCTGACTGGGCACCGATCATGGAGTTCACCTCCGCGGATATCTTTCAGCACTCGCCTTTCGGCGATGTGCTAAATTCATTAAAGTCTCTCTCCTTGTCAGGAGAACCTTGGCCGAACTATGTCCGGCTAGAATGGGATACGGACGACGAAGAAATTTGCTGCCCGCCCACCACCCACTTAGTAGTCACTGTCGACGACTTAACCGACATGCTCAACTTCGACTCTGAAGACATCGACGGGATGGACCAAGATGCAGGAGACGAACAGGAACCAGCGCCCATAGGGCGCCGGACAGCCACTTCATCACATGACATTTACATGGTGGATACACCCAAAGAAGGCAATGGCGAAGAGACATCGGAGGATGGCCCCTCCAAGAAGCAACCCAAGTGACGATGTCAGCGGCACCGCTCTAAGTCCCGCCATAGCAAAAACAGCGATAACAGCACAAGAGAAAATAACACTCCAGTCGACTCCAGAGGAAACGTCAACCACATTGCCCGGCGGCAGAGCATGATGAAGCTGCAAGCGGCGAACAAAGTACGGATCCGACGTCCGAACATAGCGACGCCGAGTATAAACCTCATCAAACCCCCTCCGAGGATCAAAACAGCCCGGACGAAGATGCACACATCATCCCGGAAACCCACTTGGAGCAAGAGAACCTCCGCAGAAGGCTTATTGCCACAGCGAGGAGTATGAAGAAGCAGAAGCAAAGGCTTAAGGCCGCACAAAATACACTCAACAGCAGGTGGAACAAAGTGCTCGACAACGAAGCAAAGTATGGTCGAAGTTACCACACAAAGAGCTATCCAAAGCGCAAGCTGTTACCTGAATTCGACTACGAGGCCTTAAAGCCCACACAGCCAAAAAATGAAACGGCCAACCGGCCGGATCCACCACCTTGTGACCGCGATAGAGCAGATAACAAATATAGACATAAGTCAACACACGATGTACGTGAGGACTTGCGCCAAAAATCCGGTATGACCAGATCCATCTATGGATCTAGGAAGCGTGCTCCAGCACAAAATCAAAACCAAACACCACAACCGTCCAAACGCCATGGTACATCCAAGTACATGGGTGCCGCACACCCCCTATGTTTCACCGATGAGGTGCTGGAGCACTAATTCCCAGAAGGATTCAAACCAGTGAACATAGAGGCGTACGACGGGACCATAGACCCTGGGGTCTGGATTGAGGACTTTATCCTCCATATCCATATGGCTCGTGGAGACGATCTCCATGCCATTAAATACTTGCCCCTCAAGCTTAAAGGACCAGCTCGGCACTGGCTGAAAAGCCTCCCTGAAAACTCAATTGGAAGTTGGGAGGAGCTCAAGGACGCTTTTCAGGCTAATTTTCAAGGGACCTACGTCCGACCTCCGGATGCAGACGATTGAAGTCATATAATTCAACAGTCCGGGGAGTCCGCTCCAAAGCTTTGGAACAGGTTTCTCACCAAGAAGAACCAAATCGTCGACTGTCCGGATGCCGAAGCCTTAACATCTTTCAAACACAGCGTCCGAGACGAATGGCCGGCCAGACACCTTGGCCAAGAAAAACCAAGAACAATGGCAGCTCTAACAAGTCTCATGACCCGCTTCTGCGCGGGCGAAGACAACTGGTTAGCCCGCAGTAGCACCAGCGACCCAAGCACATCCGAAGTCAGGGGTGGCAATGGAAAACCATGACGCAATAAAAGCAAGCGTCAAAATAAAGAAGATAGCCCAGATAATACGGCAGTAAATGCCAGATTCAGGGGCTCTCGACCAGGTCAGCGGAAAAAGCCTTTCAAAGGCAGCTGTTGGTGTCAAAACCGGCGGATCTCGGGTAGGGGGTCCCGAACTATGCGTCTAGGTCGGATGGTAACAGGAGGCAGGGGACACAATGTTTTACCCAGGTTCGGGCCCTCTTGATGGAGGTAAAACCCTACGTCCTGCTTGATTAATATTGATGATATGGGTAGTACAAGAGTAGATCTACCATGAGATCGAGGAGGCTAAACCCTAGAAGCTAGCCTATGGTATGATTATTGTTGTCTATGTTGTCCTACGGACTAAAACCGTCCGGTTTATATAGACATCGGACAGGGTTAGGGTTACATAGAGTCGGTTACAATGGTAGGAGATCTACATATCCGTATCGCCAAGCTTGCCTTCCACGCCAAGGAAAGTCCCTTCCGGACACGGGACGGAGTCTTCAATCTTGTATCTTCATAGCCCAGGAGTCCGGTTGAAGGTATAGTCCGGCTATCCGAACACCCCCTAATCCAGGACTCCCTTAGTAGCCCCTGAACCAGACTTCAATGATGACGAGTCCGGTGCGCAGATTGTCTTCGGCATTGCAAGGCGGGTTCCTCCTCCAAGTACTTCATAGAAGATTTTGAACACAAAGATAGTGTCCGGCTTTGCAAAATAAGTTTCCACATATTGCCATAGAGAGAATAATATTTACACAAATCTAATCTACTGACATATTCCATAGCGTGACACACCACGACCAAGCCTTTATCCGAGTCGTTTCATTATCCCACCTCAGCGCGTCATGCGAGGCGGTTTCCTTGGCACGTCTTGTTGAAGCAGAGATCGCGTCCCCTTATCCCAGGATTCTCATCAATACGGGCGTGGGTAACCCAACCGCGCCATTGATTACGGCGCTTGGAGATAAGCAAGTTTTACCAGGCTGGTGGGGACATGTAGTTGCGTCCACCCATATAAGGGGATAAGGATCCACCTTTTCACCTACGCCTTCTTCATCCTTCGCCTATCCATTCTTGCGCATTCGAGCTCCAGCGCCCAAGTCCGCACTCTCCACCTCAACCTTCTCTAGCCATGTCCGGAGCGGGAGGCAAGTGGATGGTCTCCTCCGTCACGAAGGGACATATCAAAAAGCTGAGGAAGGCCGGATACCTGTCTAACAACATCGCATACATTTCGGGGAGCTCATCCCCACCCCTAGGCCCCATGAGAGGGTGGTGTTCCTCCCCCATTTCCTCCACGGACTGGGCTTCCCTCTCCCCCATTTGTCTGGGGGCTCATGTTCTACTACGGCCTGGATTTCCATGATCTGGCCCCGAACTTCGTCCTCAACATCTTGGCGTTTATCGTCGTGTGCGAGGCCTTCCTCCGCATCCGCCCCCATTTCGGCATATGGCTCAAGACTTTCAACGTCAAGCCGAAGGTGGTGCACATTAACCAGGCGGAATGCGGAGGCGCCATGGTGGGGAAGATGGCCAACGTCCTATGGCTCGAGGGCTCCTTTGTGGAGACCCTGAAGGGGTGGCAATCAGGGTGGTTTTACATCACCGAGCCGCGCGACACCGAATGGGTCGCACCCCCTGAGTTTCGATCCGGACCCCCCACGCAGCTCACCTCCTGGAGGGAGACTGGCCTGTCTTGGGGTAAAAAAGGAGAGCTGACCGGACTCCAAACATGCATCCAAACCCTGGCGGACAAGAAGCTCAAACTTGTCAACGTAGTCCAGGTTATGCTCATCCGCCTGATCCTCCCGTGTCAACAACGGGCTTTCAACCTGTGGGAGTTTGACCCGGCGCGGCACCAAACTCTGAGCAGACTCTTCGACACGACGTACGAAGATGCCTGGAAGGTGCTTTTCAAAGGCGCCGAGGCTCCCGCATCTGCTACCGAGGATCGCGGATTCAGTCCGCAGCGTCGCACTCTCGCGGTAAGCTATTTTTTTTCCTTTTACAGGGTATCAGTTTTTCATAGTTTGACTCCCTGCGGAATCTAAGCTCCCTTACCTTTGACAGGATTGGCAGGTGACGTCCGAACAGATCAACTGTCCGGCTCCTTTGCCCGAAGGCCCAGCAGACGCTCGCTTGGCGAAGCTGCTGGTTCCGGCACCCTATGTGGTGCCGGAGAAGAAGGCCGCGGGGAATCGAAAGAGTGCCCGGCGCCAGGAGGTGCCCGGCGCATTCCTCCCATGAAGACGAGGAGGAAGAAGAGGAGAACTCTCCCCCTCCAGCGAGAGGAGAGAAGAAAAGGAAGGCCGCCCTCTCTGGGGAGGCCGGATGTTCCAAGAAGGGGAAAACCCTTCCTCTGGACTACTCCACCGACGCCGACGGCGGAGAGGAGTGGCAGCCCAGGGCCAAGCCCCTGGCAAAATCGTAAGTATCCGGATACCAGAGTAATTCATAGTATTCGTTCATTGCACAGCTTTCCATTACGTCGAATATGTTTATGCAGCCCACCCAAAGACTGGCTTGACGCGTCGTCGAGCAGCTCACTGGACTCGTCGGATGTGAACTCGCTTCCGACGGCTTCCTCCCCCGCCCTACAGACGACACCGAAGTGTTGTCCCAACAGGTTCCAAGCCGGGAGGAGGTGGTCCTGGAGGCGTCGCAAGGCGACCTCCCGGACTCCAGGAGTAAAGGGGATGAAACCCCTCAGGGCTCCAAGTCTGGCTCTAGGCCGGACACCGCTCCGGAACCTTCAAAGGTTCCAGAGTCCGGCGGGGGACCTCATTCCAAGAGGAGCAAGTCCACTGTGCCGGTGGCCCCCGTCCAACCGGAGGCGCCGGACAATATGTTGGAGGCGCTCCAAGGCGCCTCCATCGACAAGGAGCACCGCACTATTATGAGTGCGGTGGTCCAGAAGGTTCAGTCCGCCAAGAGCGGACTGACTGAAGCTTGTACTAGCCTTTTGACAGGCTTTGAGGTAAGTAAAGAATGTGTAAGTAATAGTACCGCATAGACAGTAGCCCCTGATGCTCTGTTTGGCGTTCGAGAAGAAAAGCCGAATAGAGGATCAAATAAAATTCGTAGGAGTCTAACAAAAATGAGTCAATATGCATATGCAGGCTTCCCTGCTTGCGTCCGCCGCACTGACTGCGGAAGTGGACATGCTAAAGCAGAATCTTGAGCGGTCCGAGCAAGAGCTCGGGTGTGCCAAGAAGCAACTCGTGGATAATGAAGGTAAGAAATACCTTATTTTTAAATATATATATAAAAAGGTGCAATTGCAAAGAATGACAGGATTATCGTGGCTATTTTAGGGGCCACATCTGAAGTGGCGATCCTTAAGGAAGCGCTGGTCGAGGCCGAGAAGAGGGCGGCCTCGGAGCGCACCGAGTGGGAGAGGTATGAGGCCGAGGTTGGCAAGGTGCGGCAAGAGCTCCAGGCTCTTATGAAAAAACATGAGAGTTTGGAGTTTGACTCAAAGACGCGAGCGTCCGAGCTCGCGGTGGCTATTGAAAATGCCAAGTCTGCCAAGGCCGAATCCTAGAAGACCCTCCAGGAGTTGGATGAGGTGAAGAAGATAGCAGCGGGTAAGGCATTCTTTATGCAAAGCAAACACATAAACGTGAGTTACTTGTTACTTACCCGAATCCGGAGCTCTCCAGGAGCGTTCACAGATCTTCCCTGGAGTGTGTCCGACGCCGCCGCATTCTATCGAGCCGAGGAGGGCAGCTCGATAGAGAAGGTGTTCTGGTCTCAGTATACTGAGGCCGGACACCCCGTGCCCCTGAGCGACCAGCTGAAGCAACTGGTCGAGCTCCACAAGGCGGCCGAACAGGCCATGAAGGGCCTCATTGTTTGGCTGTGGCCTGGAGGGGCTCTGCCTGTGAGCTATTTCGGGCTAGTGCGGCGGTTGGTGGAAGCCTGTCCAAGGCTCAAAGTCATCAAGCGCTCCGTCTGCATTGAAGGTGCCCGTAGGGCCCTTCCCGTGCTAAGGTGCACTGGGGCAAGCTGGATGCTGAGAAGCTGGTGAAGGACGGGCCACCACCGGGGAAAGAGCATCACAAGCCCGAGAATTAATATAAGGATGTTCTGAAGGGTGCCTGCCTTGTGGTGGATGAATGTTCTAGGGATGTAATTTTTGAGTGAGCTTGCTTGTTCTGTCCTGTGCGCTGAAAACTTGTTTATATGCGCTAAGCAATGCTGTTGGAATTTAAAATATTACCCTCTGTGCGGCTGTTTATCAATTCTGAGAGATGGCGAGTCATCGGCTTCTGCCCCCGTGCCGCTAGTGCTGGGGTGTTCGGGGATAAACCTGAGCGCTCTTTTTCCCATGTTTGGGTCCTTTGAGGGAGGCGCTCAGCCCAACGAACAAGACAATCGGACTATAATGCGTGAACACTCTCACTTAGCCATAGAATTCTATAATTTTAAATTTCCGCGAAGCCCCTGGTATTCGGAAGACCAAGTTTGGGGCGCTATCCACGCCTTGGCCGGACAGAGCCGGCTCCTCGCCCTAAGCGGCATAAGTCATTAGGGACTCGAAGAACCTCTCGAACAGCGACCAGCTCTCGCTTCATCATGATAGTCAGTTTTAGCTTTCTCCACTGAGGTGCTCGACCCAGCTCAACTGGGGCACAATCGCAGTGGTTCTCCTAGTGCTACCTTAGCCGATATAGCGGAACGTAAGGCACCAAAACATAGGAGCCGGGCAAACCCAACTATTGACCCAAGACATGATTTGGAGCCAATGCATATAATGCTATAAGTTCGGGGTGCCGCACTTGTTAAAGTGTTCGGACTTCTCACACCATATTGATGGGTACTAAAGCCCCTGGCGTATTTTGGCTGTACCAACGTGTACGGGTGCAACATGTCGTTAAGGAACATATATAAATAAAAAAGGTAATGCAAAAATAGACGAAAGCTATGCATTGTTTATTAAAAAGGGCTGCGATCAAAGTAGAATGATACAAATAATGCGATAAGTGGAAGGTTTGGACTAGTTAACATGTCCGTTCCAGGGGCAAGCTGCGGAATAGTATGTAGAACAGGTATACTGCTCGTGATAGAGACCACCTGGGAGTTCCGTACTGCGGCGTGGCTTGTCTGCTTCCTTGGTTCTTGCATCGTTTGTGCGGCAATTGAACTGCCGAACAGGCCTTCCGAAGGATGGGGTCCTGAAAGTAAGAGAAAATTAAAAAAATCGGCAGCCCCTGGTACGGTTTAAGCCGTATTTTTGGGCGTGCCGTGATGGTGCCCCTCCCCCTGTACCCATGGTATCTCTAGAGCGTAGTTATGTACGCGAAGTACTGGCATCGCCTTTTTGCGAGGGTTGGGGTTGGGGCCGCATTGCTACGCCTGCTCGGATCGTGCCAGGCGGTCTTGTTGTAGGTTACTCCGGGCGCGCTTGACGGTGTCCGATCATTTAGTGGCCGGACTGGAGAATTGCCTGGAGAGGCTGCTTTGTACTTCCACTGCAAGGGCCGCCGTGTGCTCCTCCGTTCGGAGGGAGCATTTGGTGTTTCCATTGACCATAATTACTCCTCGAGGGCCTGGCATCTTGAGCTTAAGGTATGCGTAGTGTGGTACCGCATTGAACTTAGCGAATGCGGTTTGCCCGAGCAGTGCGTGATAACCACTGCGAAACGGGACTATGTCAAAGATTAACTCCTCGCTTCGGAAATTATTCGGAGATCCGAAGACCACTTCAAGTGTGAATGAGCCTGTACAGTTGGCCTCTACACCTGGTATTACGCCTTTAAAGGTCGTTTTGGTGGGCTTAATCCTCGAGGGATCTATGCCCATTTTCCGCACTTTATCTTGGTAAAGCAGGTTCAGGCTGCTGCTGCCGTCCATAAGGACTCTAGTGCGATGAAATCCGTCAATAATTGGGTCTAGGACCAATGCGGCGAATCCGCCATGACGGATAATAGTGGGATGGTCCCTTCAATCAAAGGTGATCGGGCAGGAGGACCATGGGTTGAACTTTGGGGCGACTGGCTCTACCGCGTATACGTCCCTTAACGCACGCTTCCGCTCCCTTTTGGGGACGTGGGTTGCGTATATCATGTTCACCGTCCGCACTTGTGGGGGAAAACCCTTCTATCCACTGTTGTTCGGCGGCCGAGGCTCCTCGTCGTCATTGCTATGCAGCCCATTGTCTTCATTTTCGGAGTTTAACTTGCCTGCCTGCTTAAACACCCAACAATCCCTGTTGGTGTGATTGGCCGGCTTTTCGGGGGTGCCATGTATCTGGCACAAGCGGTCGAGTATTCGGTCCAAACTGTACGGGCCCCTAGGATTCCTTTTGAATGGCTTTTTCCGCTGACCGGATTTAGAGCCTCTGAATCCGGCATTAACTGCCGTATCCTCAGCGTTGTCGCCGTTAATGCGACGCTTTTGCTTGTTGTGACGCGACCTGCCAGTACTGCCCCTGGTGTCCGAATTACCAGGGTTCTTGGTCATATTGTTGCTACAAGCAAGCTAGCTGTCTTCTCCCGCGCAAAAGCGGGTCATGAGTGTCATGAGTGCTGCCATAGATTTTGGCTTTTCCTGTCCAAGGTGCCGGGCCAGCCACTCGTCACGGATATTGTGCTTGAAGGCTGCTAGGGCCTCAGCGTCCGGACAGTCGACTATTTTATTTTTCTTTGTTAAGAACCGTGTCCAGAATTGCCTGGCCGATTCCTCTGGCTGCTGAATTATGTGAGTTAGGTCATCGGCGTCTAGGGGTCGCACATAAGTGCCCTGGAAATTATCGAGGAATGCGGCTTCCAGGTCCTCCCAACAACCGATTGATCATGTTGGCAAGCTGTTAAGCGAATGCCGAGCTGGTCCTTTAAGCTTGAGTGGGAGGTATTTGATGGCGTGGAAATCGTCGCCGCGGGCCATGTAGATATGAAGGAGATAATCCTCGATCCATACCGCAGGATCTGTTGTGCCATCATATGATCTGATGTTTACGGGTTTGAAACCCTCGGGGATTTGATGATCCATTATTTCGTCTATAAAGCATAGTGGGTGTGCGGCGCCTCTGTACTGGGCGATATCATGACGTAGCTCCAATGAGCTGTGTTCGGCCCTGCCGAATTTGTGGTCGACGTGACGGTTACCCTCTCGAGCCGTGGGGCGCCCACGCGATCCATAGATCGAGCGTGTTTGCCTTGCCTTGTCCTCCAACATGTCTCGTAAGTCCGGCGCATAATCCCATGCCTTGGTACGGGGTGCGGCTTGAGTGGAGGGCCGGGAGGCCTCTCTGTCGCGGCCACGAGGTGGCCGGTCAGCCGCATCAAGTGCTTCCTCCTCTAATCGGGGTAGCAACCTGTGCTTTGGGTAGCTCTTGGAGGGGCGTTCCAGTTTATGCTCTTCGGCCGCAAGGACTTCAGTCCATCTGTCGACCAGCAAATCTTGATCAGCTCTAAGCTGTTGCTGTTTTTTCTTGAGGCTTCTTACTGTGGCCATAAGCCTGCGTTGAAAACGCTCTTGCTCGACGGGATCCTCTGGCACGACGAATTCGTCGTCGTCGAGGCTTGCCTCGTCTTCGAAGGGAGGCATATAATTATCGTCCTCGACCTCTCTGTCTGCCACTCTCTCATGAGGGCTGGTTTCTCCATCCTCTTGTGCTAAGTCTTGTTGGAGGGGGTTTTCTTTGGCACTTTCCGGAGTATTATTATCTCCCGTGCTGGAATCACCGTATTTGTTTTGGCAGGATTTTGAGCGGCGCTGCTGACGCCGGCGCTTAGGCTGTTTCTTGGAGGGGTCATCCTCCGCTGTTCCATCGCCATCTCCCGCTTTTGGGGTGTCCACCATGTATATGTCATATGACGAGGTGGGTTTGTAGGGCCTAGTAGGCGTTGGTTCTTCATCATCTCCTTCATCGGCGTCCATACCGTCAATGTCTTCGGAGTCGAAGTCAAGCATGTCAGTTAAGTCGTCGACAGTGGCTACAAAGTGGGTGGTGGGTGGGCTTTGAATTTCTTCATCGTCCGTACCCCAACCTTGTTGACCACGGTCCGGCCAGGGCTCTCCTGATAAAGTGAGAGACTTCAGTGACTTCAGGATATCGCCGAAAGGCGAGTGCTGAAAGATGTCCGCGGCAGTGAACTCCATGATCGGCGCCCAATCGGATTCGATCGGCAGGGGCGCGGAGGGTTCAGAGTCTGGAGAGGAGTCTGGGTCCTTGGAGTCACGAGTCTCGCAGAGTACAGGGCTGGTGTTCGGCTCAATCGCCGTTGGGGTCGCAGTCCCCGGGGTGGCGTCCAACCGCCCATCCTCAATCGGTGCAGTTGGCTCCGAATTAAGGGTCGGAGCCGATGCGGGTGCGGCCTCCAGGGCACTGTTCAGCGGCAGAGCTAGATCATGCTCGTCGTGACAGTGCGGCGCGCTCGGCAGTGGTTCGAATCCGTCGAAGATCAAGTCCCCGCGGATGTCAGCCATGTAGTTTAAACTTCCAAATCTGACCTGACGGCCAGGGGCGTAGCATTCGATCTGCTCCAGACGGCCAAGCGAATTGGCCCGCAGTGCGAAGCTGCCGAAGACAAATATCTGTCCGGGGAGGAAGGTCTCACCCTGGACTGCATCGCTATCGATGATCGTAGGAGCCATCGAGCCTGACGGCGACGACACAGAGGAACTCTCAATGAAAGCACCAATATCGGTGTCAAAACCAGCGGATCTCGGGTAGGGGGTCCCGAACTATGCGTCTAGGCCAGATGGTAACAGGAGGCAAGGGACACGAAGTTTTACCCAGGTTCGGGCCCTCTCGATGGAGGTAAAACCCTACGTCCTGCTTGATTAATATTGATGATATGGGTAGTACAAGAGTAGATCTACCACGAGATCGAGGAGGCTAAACCCTAGAAGCTAGCCTATGGTATGATTATTGTTGTCTATGTTGTCCTACGGACTAAAACCCTCTGGTTTATATAGACACCGGATAGGGTTAGGGTTACATATAGTTGGTTACAATGGTAGGAGATCTACATATCCGTATCGCCAAGCTTTCCTTCCATGTCAAGGAAAGTCCCTCCCGGACACGGGACAGAGTCTTCAATCTTGTATCTTCATAGCCCAGGAGTCCGGTTGAAGGTATAGTCCGGCTATCCGAACACCCCCTAACCCAGGACTCCCTCAGTAGCAGAGATGGACCGTCTGGCCTAAACAAGATTCTTGACAAACTATGTCAGATTCATGGCACCCCCGATAAACCTGCAAATCACACCCACAGAGAATGTTGGGTCTTCAAGCAGGCAGGTAAGCTAAATGCCGAACACAATGGGGGGAGACACCAAGCGAAGACGAGGACGAGCCTCGCCAGCAAAGCACTGTAGGACAGAAAAAATTCCCACCAGAGGTTAGAACAGTCAACATGATCCATGTGATGAAGAGGAGAAGCAAACATGCACTCCGAGACACACGCGCCATAGAGCCCGTCACCCCTAGGTTCAACCCCTGGTTGGCCTGCCCGATCACTTTTGATCGCGAGGATCACGTGACAAGCATCCGACACGAAGAACTGGCTGCCTTGGTGTTAGACCCAATAATAAACGGATACCATCTCACACGAGTCCTCATGGATGGAGCCAGCGGTCTAAATCTGATATATCAGGACACAGTCCGCAAAATGGGGATAGACCCGACAAAAATAAGCCACCGTACTACTACCTTCAAGGGAGTAATACCAGGCCTAGAGGCCCGCTGCACGGGCTCTCTACTACTAGAGGTTCTGTTCGGTTCTTCTGACAACTTCCGAAGTGAAAGGTTAACTTTCTACGTCGCTCCATTCCGAAGTGGCTATCAGGCACTACTCGGAAGAGCGGCTTTCGCTCATTTTAATGCAATCCCGCATTACGCTTCACCCAAGCTTAAGATGCCCGGTCCACGTGGCACCATCACAGTTAGCGAAAATACTGAGTGTGCTCTACGCGCGAAAGAATGTGCGGCGGCTTTAGCCACCGAGCACTAGACGGCCTCACCAACCAGAAAAAATGATAGGTCGTTAAGACCACGGACACGGTTAGACGAGTCCGGTGCACCACTACATATACATGAGATTGGTTTGATGATCAAGCCCTCCTAGACGGTACCAGGGGCTTCCCGCGTGTAATCAGGGCTAGTCCGGCTCAACTTGACTTATCTTGAATTTTAATGGTTTATTGATAATAACCAATTTTCTGGCACGGCAACTTTCACCTAAGTTCTTCTCTTTTACAGATGACAATCGTGCTACAACGGAGACACAGGCGCAGACGTGCAGCAGGGACCCGCTCAAAGGTTCCTTTTTAGATTAAGACCCTACGTATACCTTTTTTACTGTCTCTTGTTGTTCACATCCTCCGGATACTCAATACAACCGAGAAGGATGCCGACGTATTGTCATGTAGCCACGTCAGGATATTGCACATACGTAGACACCCGAGGTTTATTATTAAGGGCATTGTTCAGCCCGGCATATGTTATAAAGACCGAATACCTTAGGGAGTGTTCGGCGTCGCGAGTTTGGCCTTATATGCATCAGCTCCGAATCATGTCTTTGGTCAAATGTTGGGTTTGCCCGGCTCCCATGTTTTGGTACCTTACGTTCCGTTATATCAGCTAAGGTAGCACTGGGAGAACTACTGCGATTGTGTCCTGGTTCATCCGGATGAGCACCTCAGTAGAGAAAGCCGAAAACTAACTGTCATGATATAGCGCGAGACTGGTCAACCACTCGATGACTCAGGGAATCTTCGGGATTCCTCCGCATTAACGAAGGGCCGTTTCCCGGTCATGTACATACACGCCCCGTATTCGGACGAGTGCAGAAGTACTAGGGGCTATATAGTAGCCCCATCGTCAAACTCATATGGCTAAGTGAAAGTGTTAAAGCAATATAGTCAGATTGCCTCATTCGCTGCGCTACCACCTCCTTAATGGACCAAGACATTGGATCAAGTGTGAATACGCGTTTTTTGCGAACACCTCCACATTATATGCGTGGGGACGGAAGCCGGCGACTGCAAACTTTCAGGTTATATACATATATACATAAACGGCCGCACAGGAGGCATCATAATACTTTCAGGCAAAAGTATAAATACAACCTCGATAACTCAATAAAACATTGTTCTTACAATGGGAGTACATGTCACTAGAACATGATATTCTTCGAGCACTGAGCCTCTATCAAACGAGCGCCTTCAAGGACTTCTTCAAAGTAGTGCTCGGCAGCCACTCGGCCCATGGCCGAACCCTGTGTTGCAACAGTGGTGGCCTCCATCTCTGCCCAGTATGTCTTGACACGGGCAAAGGCCATCCGCGCACCCTCTATGCACGCTGACCTCTTCATAGCATCGATGTGCAACACAGCACCAAGGAATTGTTGCACTACTAAAGTAACTATTTGGCCTTGGCCCTCCCGGCCACAGATGATCCACAACGGACCTCATGGTGAGTCCGGACAACCTATGGAGCTCGGCCCACTCGGCCATTTGCTCATTCAATAGCAGCAGACACACTGGAGCATGGAACTATTACCAGAACAACTTTTCCACTTCACGATCTCTTTGATCCTTGAAGTGCTCGGCCGCGTCAGCAGCACTTGCCGCCAAATCCACGCAGGCGTCCGCAGAACTCCATAGTTGATCAAGAGGAGCATACTTCGGATATCTGAACTTAGGCCGCAACAAGAAGGGCTTCCCAGCCAAGATATCCGCAGCTTGATGCAGCTCCTCCTTCGTCGCTCTGATTTTAGAGCGGGCTTCCTTGGCTGCTACCATGGCCTTCTCTAGGTCAGTCGCCCTCGCTCGGCTTTCTTTTTCAAGAAGCTGGTAATGGTCAGCGGCATCTTTCAACTCAATGGCCATCTTGGCTATCCTTTCCTTGCTCTGGCGATGCGCGGACTGTTCGGCCCGCAGCTCTTCGACCGCCCTTAGAGCGGCCGCATCGCTATTCCTTGCTTATTCTTTGGCTCGGGCAAGCTCTGCCCGAAGGGTCTCCATGGTGGCAGCTCCATTTGCAGCCACAACATATTAAAGATACTGGCATCATGCTCCTCTTACTATGCGTTGATAACCGGAGAAATCACTTACCCCGTGCCTCGTCAAGCCGCTTGTTGACAAGCACGATGTCGGCATCTGCCGCATCAAGTTGCCGCTTTAGCTCAGCACACACATTAGTCCGGCTAGCCACCGAAGCTTCAGCCACCTGCACATAAAGGCAGTCTGGTTATTACCTGGGACTATGATCCTCTGTTTGCTACCATTTTCGACGACAACCAGAGTCTCAGGGGCTACTATCTGCATAGGGCACACCTAACGTGTGCGGTACCGTAAAAAACATACACTATTTCACGTACCTCAAAGCCTTTCAGCGGGCTCATAAAAGCTTCATGAAATCCGCTTTCAGTGGACGAAATCCATTTCAATTACCGTACCCATTAGTGTACGATGTGCTTCTGAGATGGTCGCTTGCTCCAGAAGATCCTTCAGTGCGTCCGACTGCACACTGTACGGTCCTGGATTCTTTCTGTTGCTCTGTTTAGGAGCCGAATACTAAGGACTCCGGGTGGCCAAGGGATTGCCCATGGGCTTGGCGGATTAGGAGAAACCCTCCGCGACGACACTTCAGGGTCGCCCGCCTCATGAGGCGGGGTGGCAGGGGGAGGTCTTTCGCTCTCCATCATCTTCGGAAGAAGATCCCCCGAAGACGAACTCTGTCGAGAAGGGCTACGATCCGAACTACAAGATATAAGCTTCGATTATTGTCTTCAGAAGTAAGGTAGGATATTTTCACTACTAAGTACTTTTTGATTACTTATAGCTCGGTAGAGGGCTGATTCCCTTGCGGACACTGTGCGGCAAGGGTACCCCCCGAGGCAGGACCCTCTGGCGAAGATTTCTTCCCCCATTTGGAAACCTCTATTTATGGATCTTCAGAGGTGGTCCTCTTCTTTCCTCGGGGAGAGGGAATGTCAGATTCTTCTCCCTGGTTATCCTCCTTCACGGAGGCGCTCATTCCCCCGGTTGGGACGAGTAGTGAGCGAGGCTCGCTTTCGGCCTCTTTATTCCCCCCTTTATCTTCCTTCGAGGGCACTTGATAAGGCGCCGACTCCAGCATTCTGTCTAGTACTGGAATGGCCAAGCCCTCGGGAAGGGGGGCCGGACACCTGATCATCTTCACCTTTGTTATCCAGTCCTGGTCAAAGAGCGACTTTTTAGAATGATGTTATGATGAATAAGAGAAACAATGTGTTCGGCCATGGGATTACTTACTTGGGTATCTGGGCAATTACAGCTCAGACCCACATCCTCGGTGGTGGCCGGACACTTTATTTGTGATCCGAAGAACAACTTGTACATCTCCTCGAGCGTCATGCCAAGGAAGTGTTGAATGATTCACGGTCCCTCCGGGTTGAACTCCCACAAACGGAGAGGTTTACGTTTGCAAGGCGGGACCTAGCGAACTAGCATGACCTGCATCACCGTGACCAGGTTGACGTCTCTCTCAATGAGATCTCGGATGCGGCTCTGCAATATCGACACATCCTTTACTGGACCCCAGTTTAGCCCCTCGCTGATCCATGATGTCAGTTTTGGTGGGGGCCCGAGCGAAAGACAGGGACGGCTGCCCACTTGGCACTTCGGGGAGCTGTAATACACTACAAAAAAATACACTTCCGTGATGATACGTGTTTGTCATAGTAGGTCGCGTTTTTTGTCATGCATATACATCCATGACAAATTTATGACAGAATCAAGATAGTCATACCTGTGTTGTCGTAGAAGTGTTCCATGACATTACCAAAATTATCATCACGGAAGTGTCCACTTCCATGACGATAAATCGCGCGTCACAGAAGTGCTTTCGTCAAGGGTGACCGACACGTGGCATCCACCGTAATGGAACGCCGTTAAGCTATCGGGTAGGGTTTTGGATCCGATAACCCGTTAACGGCCCCGACCAATGGGGATTTTCCACGTGTAAAATCAACATTGGCTAGAGGAAACACGTGTCGGCTCATTGTTGGGACAGATGTCATTCACTCACTGGACAGAAGGCGCCTATGATACGTCAACACGTGGCACGACCCAATAGTGGCCCATTCCTGTGAAAAGGCCGGCCCGTTTGACTTGGTCAAAAGTTGGCGGGTCGGCCCATGGAAAGCCTGTTAACGGCGTGTTCGCATATAGCCCATTTACAGCCCGCTAACCCAAGGCCCGTTACGCCCTATCCGGATTAGGCCCACTAGCGTCATCTGGGCCATCCAATATGATTCCAGCCCCTTTTCACTTCTGACCCATGTATAGCCCATGACGTCTTTTGGCCCATATGAGGCCCTTTGTAACTCTTGGCCCATTAGCGGCCCGTGCTGAAACTGGTCCGTAATGAACAGTGTATTACTTTACACCCATTAACGGCCCATGGTGAAACTGGCCCGTAATGAACAGTGTATCACTTTATACCCATTAACGGCCTGTTATTCCGTTGGGCCGTTTCCAGCCCAAGTTAACTTTCGGCCTTCTGAGGGCCCATTTATTCTTGGGCTCATTTGCAGCATTCGGTTACTTACGGCCCGTTACTGTCATTTTCTGCTTGTGGGCCAAATTCAGCCCGTCGTTACAGTCGGCCCATTTGTGGACCGTTAGTCTGTTGGGCCATTTTCATAGCATCACCAAATACGGCCTATTAACGACTCATTATGGTCAGCCCATAAAACATACGATTTCCATTAAAGGCCCGTCTACGGCCCATTAAAGGCCCGTACAAGACCCATAAATGAGTCGGCGACCCATGGATCCTATGAGACGTAGAAGGCCAATGGATCCTACGAGATGTACAAGGCCCATGGATCCTAAGAGATGTATAAGGCCCATGGATCCGACGGCCCGTGAAGGGCCATGGTCGGGCGAGTTGGCCCCCGTTTAAACGATATAGCATATTCAAAGAATTATCCTACTCAATACTATCACCTCTAAAAAGCATACACTATACAACAAAGAGATCAAGGCATAGAAAGGTAGAATAATCCTACACTATACAATAAAGAAATTACAGCCGATTATACCCACTGGGCATTATGGTTCGGCACAGGTGATAATAAAGCATACACAAATAGCAAATTACATACACTGGGCAAATACATCTCATACATCATGGACGCACATCAACTTAACTCCATTTGAACTATAATCTCTTCAAAAAATATGATTGGCTGGATTTAGATAACACAAATTTCAGTCTTCAAAATATCCAATTCCTTCATGGTTACCTCAGTGTCTTGTTTCATTTTTTGACTCATGCATCTAATACCTGCATGTCCAATCTCAACTTGTTGATTATACGTTGACAATAATGTACACGTTGTCTTGCCACCTCTAGTTGATGATCGAGAACATCAACACATTCTAATTCCAATCCATAATCATTCGGTAATGGCCATGCCGCACTGCTCGCAGATCTTTGCGTGGATGTCACTTCATCCTGAAATGTTTCTGTAAGTACACATGACTAGGGAAAAAATAGTTATAACAGTGAAGCGAACAAGACACTATTTTGTACTACATGGCAAAACAGGACTAACAATAATGTTACACGTCACTTTCAAAAAAATGTTACACGTCATGAAGCATAAGCAGGTGATATTTTAAAAATGTAAAAAAGATGGTCTGTGCAGCCTGCATACAGAAATCCCTCTTAGCTCACCAAAGGAGCATGATGTTGGGGCCCAATCGAAAACACAGACAAGTTACAAATTTAGACAACACGTTGCGTATAAGTAAGCAAGCAGTTGGCCATTCTGTGCCTCAATTAAAGTCTTAGGGAGCGTAATGAACAGCAGAGGGTTTCATACAAACATACTACAGCAGGCAAAACTATGCAATCATTAGCGTAGTATAAACTAGATTGTGAGCCTCATGCAATAATAGTTGGTTAATAGACTTCAAAGCTTCAGGCACACTTCGGCAGAGTAATTGAATGATAAGGCCTTTAATTATGTCAACTAATAGTGATACAAGTACCGAACATCAGGCAGGATTATTTGGGCATCTCATTAGCTGAGGACAAATAAAGCAATTGAAAAGAGAAAATTAACTATGCCTGAAACAAACAAGGAATTGAACTTTTGAGTTGCATACAGTGACTTACCTTAGCAGGTTGAAGTGGCTCAGCGCAGCTCCTACTTCTCTTGCAAGGCTCCTTCCTAACATCTTGTACTTGGAAATCCTCAATCTTATCTTCATTGCACCCCCTTTGCAAGGTGACACAAACTAGTTACTCGTCTCCTTGGAAGATAAATATGCATACTTTCCAGTCTGTGAACACAGAAGGATGAGATTATAACAAAACAACACCACATAATGAAACATGCCGCATCTCTTGCACTTGCACACAATGAAATGAGCACTATGTCTGCACTATGTAAAAACTAGGCATACCTTCAAACTAGATCTCCAGGTACTCTTGGAGAGCCTACTGTAGTGTACAGCCAAACCTTTATGTCATCTATGAGTTAGACAAGGCCCCACTACAACAGCCCTTAGTGTTTAAATCCTTGACAAGCTCTGTTAGAGTGTTAGGTCAAGAACAACAAGTAATCAAAGCAAACAGTCCTAGTATGGCTGGCTGTTGCAAACAAGCAATTGAACAGATGTGTGAGCAAATCTTACATATCAAGAAAAGAAGCAAAGAAGGAGGCTTAAAGACCATCACTTGACTGACCAGATTTAAGGGGCATTTAAACATCATGTGCAACGTATGAACTAACATAAACATTGCATATTCCAGATTCTACAATGGAATGCACATGTATTAGGTTATGCCATGTATGATGATGCCTAAATGTACAGATAGCCGGCAGGAGTGATTCATCATTGCATACACAATTGAATTGTAGGTTAAGGGCCAGTTCGATTCCGCCTTTTCAGGGCATATTGTCAAAATAAGCCATAAAATATGTAAAGAAGTCATTTTTGAGTTATGGGCTTGGGCTTAACTAATTTCGCTTTGGAGGGGGGTGTTTCGGGTAGAACCTCACTAAAAATTGAAGGGAAGGGGAATAGTGAAATGACTCTGTTGTCTGCCTATATTACACTCAAAATGCAACTGCTGACGCCCGAGTCACACCTGACCCTCAAGTAAAAACAAACACACAAGCATTCATTGCCCTGCCCGCTTGCATCTCCTCTCCCCTTTCCCTCTACCTTGATCCCCTGCCTGCAGCACTAGGGTTCCTCCAGCGAGCCGTCGCCACTGGTCCCATCTGGCCTGGTCCTCGACGATGCTATGTCCAGCTAGGCTACATGGCCGGCAGGTAGGGGCAAATCTCCCTGGCTGCTCCTCCCTCTGGCGCCGCCCCTCATTCCCATGGTCTCCAGCAGCTGCTCCACTCTGGTTCGACCAACGCACTACTCCAGAAGGCGCTACACAACTACGGCTGATGCCACACTGCGGCAGAAGGCACCTTATTCCCCCTCCCCTCCTCCCAGGACATGGCCTTGAGGTGCTGTTGAAGGACGAGCTCATCCAACAAGATGAGGATCTCCTTTGATTTTTTGCCAAATTTTCATTCTGATCCACTATATGATGAATTGCTATGAGATGCTTCTGCTGCTGCTATATGATGCATTGCTATGAGCTGCTCATGCTGCTGCTATATGATGAATTGCTATGAGCTGCTGCTGTTGTATGATGAGTTGCTATGAGCTGCTGCTGCTATATGATGAATTGCTATGAGCTGCTGCTGCTGCTGCTATATGATGAGTTGCTACAAGCTGCTCCTGCTGCTACTATATGATGAATTGCTATGAGCTGCTCCTGTTGCTGCTATATGATGAATTGCCATGAGCTGCTCCTGCTACTGCAATATGATGAATTGCTATGAGCTGTTGTTGGTATATGATGAATTGCAGACTGCTGTTGCTGTATGATGAGTTGTTATGAGCTGCTGCTGCGATATGATGCTTTCAGGTGGTGCTGCTATACGATAATAACCAACCACTTGGACCATTGAATTTGAATAAATAATTGTTCTTCATTTAAATGTGGGTCATGCGTTCTTCGTTTAAATTAGGCAATGGGATCTCTATGGAAAACATTGACCAAAGTATATTGTGCCAAGTAGATGGTATCTTTGTATTTGCATTTTGAGCAAATAGTGATGGTCTGTTTTCCTATCATATTAATTACTGCACTGGTTTCAATTTGTGATGTTTGCAAGTCAAATTAATTTCAATATGGGCAGCAAAATGAAAAAAATATAATGCAATCTAGACTTTCCACTGATCATACCAAAGATAAGCTGAAAACGCAATGAAAAGAACTGGTTGGCTTATTACATGGAGCTTATATTCACAGGTGCTTATTTTCTTAGGATAACTCGTAATAACTATCCCTAAGAAACTTGGCTAATAGAACTGGCATACAAATAACATGTTACGATGATTGCAATGGAGGAGTGACGTACCATAGCACACTGTATAGGCTCACCGCTGCCTCTCCTTTTTTTGTGATGTTCCATGAAATTGCCACATACATCTTGTACTTTTTCATTGTGTAACCCTGTCTGCAAGTTGACACGGCTAATTTCAAACATCTCTACATGATACTACATTGCATATCCCTTGCGCATATTTAAATCACCAATTAATGATTGTGTGCGTACCATAAACTAGCCATGACTCTGTATGATGGACTAGCAGGCACTCTAAGGGAGCCTAATGTAGTGCACTGGAATTCCTACATGCCACCTACGATTTTGTGTAATGTACTGCCCCAGTTCCTAAATATTTGTCTTTGTAGAGATTCCAGTATGGACCACATACAGATGTATATAGATGCATTTTCGAGTGTAGATTCACTCATTTTGCTCCATATGTAGCCTATAGTGGAATCTCTAGAAAGACTTATATTTAGGAACGGAGGTACGAGGTAGTATCATGTATGACATCTACATATCTAATTTAGCAGCTAGTAGTAGAAATCATTGTCTGCACAAAGGGATTACTGGTCAAAAATCCTAGCAAAGCACGCTGGCAGGCATAGATCAATACAAGAGAGAGAGAGACACGCTTACAAGATCATAGCAATGCCTCAGTCCAGGATCTTGGTTGGCCTAGCTGTTAGATCCAGAAGAAACATCGTCCTTGTAGTTTTTGCCAGCTGCATAACAGGTAACAGTGACCGGTTAGTATATTTGAAGTACATCGGGCAGGTGATGCTGGACGGGTTTAAAGGTGACAAGTACCTAGGTCGTGGCGGGTGTTTGGCATCTCTCCAGAAGGTGGGAATCAGGTTAGAAACGTCGAGGGT
The DNA here is from genome assembly GCF_002162155.2 of Triticum dicoccoides. Taxonomy (NCBI): domain Eukaryota; kingdom Viridiplantae; phylum Streptophyta; class Magnoliopsida; order Poales; family Poaceae; genus Triticum; species Triticum dicoccoides. The sequence continues at coordinate 553,207,032 of NC_041384.1, forward strand.
GATGACGTTGCACTGGCTGTCGGGGTCCGGTAAGGAGATCTAGAACCGTCGAGTAGGGTGTTTGTGGAGTGGCTCTGGTAGGGTGGACTACGTTGTGGGCGAAGCAGATCTATGGTCGTGGACGAGGGCGTAGGTGAAGCTGCTCCGGTGGTTGGGTTAAGGATGGTGTTGACAACGCGGATCTACGGCCGTGGACGGGGCGTCAGAAGCTGCTTCGGTGGTTGGGTTAAGGATGGTGTCGACGATGCGGATCTGTGGCCATGGACGGGGCGTCAGAAGCTGCTCCGGTGGTTGGGTTAAGGGTGGTGTCGACGATGCGGATCTGCGGCTGTGGACAGGGCGTCAGAAGCTGCTCCGGTAGGTTGGATGAGGGTGCGAGGAAGCGGATCTGAGGCCGTGGACTTGTGAGTTGGCAAAGCGGCCCCGGTAGGGTTGAGAATGGTATAGGCGAAGCTACTCCAGTAAGGTTGACGATGGTGTCGGTGAAGCGGCTCCGGTAGGGTTGCGGAAGGTGTCGGTGAAGACGATCAGAGGCCATCGACGAGGGCGTCGGTGGGGCGGCTCCGGGGGTGTGGACGAAGCATCTCCGATTGGGAGTATGAATGAGCCACTGCAGATGCGTGGCGGTTGATGAGAGTACCGACGAAGCAGATCCGATGTCGTGGACAAGGCCGGCACTGAATGGGTTGTGGTACAGTGGTGGATGAGCAATCTACTTGTTTCTAGGGGAGGCTGGAGGGGTAGATGCGGCCGCAGAAGCAGATCCGGCGAGGTGGATGCCGCTAGCAGTGAATGGGCTATGGTACGCCGGTGGATGAGCAGTCTAGGGTTTCGAGATAAAGGGCGATGAAGTACGGACGGCGTGATGTAAGATGCTCTTGTGCTGTGGAGTTAGTCGTTTTAGCAGAAGGGGGAGAGGAAATGGGGGTGCCGTGTAGTGGGGGATGTTGGGGAACATTGCAGAAAACAAAAACAATTCCTACGTTTCACCAAGATCAATCTATGGAGGCAACTAGCAACGAGAGGAGAGTGCATCTACATACCCTTGTAGATCGCGAGCGGAAGCGTTCAAGAGAACGGGGATGATGGAGTCGTACTCGCCGTGATCCAAATCACCGATGACCAAGTACCGAACGGACGGCACCTCCATGTTCAACACAAGTACGGAGCGGATGACGTCTCCTCCTTCTTGATCCAGCAAGGGGGAAGGAGAGGTTGATGAAGATCCAGCAGCACTACGGCGTGGTGGTGGATGCAGCAGTGATCGCAGCAGGGCTTCGCCGAGCTTCTACGAGAGGGAGAGGTGTAGAAGGGGAGAGGGAGGCACCCAGACTTGAGGTGCGGCTGCCCTCCCCCTTTATATAGGCCCCCTGGGGGGGCGCCGGCCCTGGAGATGGGATCTCCCAAGGGGGCGGCAGCCAAGGGGGGTGGAGTGCCCCCCAAGGCAAGTGGAGGCGCCCCCCCCCCCACCCTAGGGTTTCCAACCCTAGGCGCAGGGGGGCCCAAGGGGGGGGGGCGCACCAGCCCACTATGGGCTGGTTCCCCTCCCCACTTCAGCCCATGGGGCCCTCCGGGATGGGTGGCCCCACCCGGTGGAACCCCGGGACCCATCCGGTGGTCCCGGTACAATACCGGTCACCCCGAATCTTTCCCGATGGCCGAAACTACACTTCCTATATATAATTCTTCGCCTCCGAACCATTCCGGAACTCCTCGTGACGTCCAGGATCTCATCCGGGACTCCAAACAACTTTCGGATTACTGCATACTCATATCTCTACAACCCTAGTGTCACCGAACCTTAAGTGTGTAGACCCTACGGGTTCGGGAGACAAGCAGACATGACCGAGACGACTCTCCGATCAATAACCAACAACGGGATCTGGATACCCATGTTGGCTCCCACATGCTCCTCGATGATCTCATCGGATGAACCACTATGTCGAGGACTTAATCAATCCCGTATTCAATTCCCTTTGTCAATCGGTACGTTACTTGCCCGAGACTCGATCGTCGGTATCCCAATACCTTGTTCAGTCTCGTTACTGGCAAGTCACTTTACTCGTTACCATAATGCATGATCCCATGATCAACCACTTGATCACATTGAGCTCATTATGATGATGCATTACCGAGTGGGCCCAGAGATACCTCTCCGTCATACGGAGTGACAAATACCAGTCTCGATTCGTGCCAACCCAACAGACACTTTCGGAGATACCTGTAATGTACCTTTATAGTCACCCAGTTACGTTGTGACGTTTGGCACAGCCAAGGCACTCCTACGGTATCCGGGAGTTGAACAATCTCATGGTCTAAGGAAATGATACTTGACATTCAGAAAAGCTACAGCAAACGAACTACACGATCTTTGGGCTATGCTTAGGTTTGGGTCTTGTCCATCACATCATTCTCCTAATGATGTGATCCCGTTATCAATGACATCCCCATGTCCATAGCCAGGAAACCATGACTATCTGTTGATCAACGAGCTAGTCAACTAGAGGCTCACTAGGGACACATTGTGGTCTATGTATTCACACATGTATTACAATTTCCGGATAATACAATTATAGCATGAATAATAGACAATTATCATGACCAAGGAAATATAATAATCATTTTATTATTGCCTCTAGGGCATATTTCCAACAGTCTCCCACTTGCACTAGAGTCAATCATCTAGTTACATTGTGATGAATCGAACACCCATGGAATTCTGGTGTTGATCATGTTTTGCTCTAGGGAGATCTGCTACAGTCAAGTCCATATGTACTTTACAAATCTCTATGTCTCCATTTTGAACACTGTCACGAATGGAGTTGAAGCGACGCTTGATATGCCTGGTCTTCCTGTGAAACCTGGGATCCTTGGCAAGGGCAATAGCTCCAGTGTTGTCACAGAAGAGAGTCATCGGGCCCGACGCATTGGGTATGACTCCTAGGTCGGTAATGAACTCCTTCACCCAGACTGCTTCGTGTGCTGCCTCCGAGGCTGCCATGTACTCTGCTTCACATGTAGATCCCGCCACAACGCTTTGCTTGCAACTGCACCAACTTACTGCCCCACCATTCAAAATATACACGTATCCGGTTTGTGACTTAGAGTCATCCAGATCTGTGTCGAAGCTAGCATCGACGTAACCCTTTACGACGAGGTCTTCGTCACCTCCATAAACGAGAAACATTTCCTTGGTCCTTTTCAGGTACTTCAGGATATTCTTGACCGTTGTCTAGTGTTCCATGCCGGGATTACTTTGGTACCTCCCTACCAAACTCACAGCAAGGTTTACATCAGGTCTGGTACATAGCATAGCATACATGATAGACCCTATGGCCGAGGCATAGGGGACGACACTCATCTTTTCTCTATCTTCTGCCGTGGTTGGGCTTTGAGCCGTGCTCAATCTCGTACCTTGCCATACAGGCAAGAACCCCTTCTTTGACTGATCCATTTTGAACTTCTTCAATATCTTGTCAAGGTACGTACTCTGTGAAAGACCAATGATGCGTCTCGATTTATCTCTATAGATCTTGATGCCTAATATATAAGCAGCTTCTCCAAGGTCCTTCATTGAAAAACACTTGTTCAAGTAGGCCATTATGCTTTCCAAGAATTCTATATCATTTCCCATCAACAGTATGTCATCCACATACAATATGAGAAATGCTACAGAGCTCCCACTCACTTTCTTGTAAATGCAGGCTTCTCCATAAGTCTGCATAAACCCAAACGCTTTGATCATCTCATCAAAGCGAATGTTCCAACTCCGAGATGCTTGCACCAGCCCATAAATAAAGCGTTGGAGCTTGCACACCTTGTCAGCATTCTTAGGATCGACAAAACCTTCCGGCTGCATCATATACAATTCTTCCTTAAGGAAACCATTAAGGAATGCCGTTTTGACGTCCATTTGCCATATTTCATAATCATAGAATGCGGCAATTGCTAACATGATTCGGACGGACTTCAGCTTTGCTACAGGTGAGAAAGTCTCATCGTAGTCAACCCCTTGAACTTGTCGATAACCCTTAGCGACAAGCCGAGCTTTATAGATGGTCACATTACCATCCGCGTCTGTCTTCTTCTTAAAGATCCATTTATTTTCTATGGCTCACCGATCATCGGGCAAGTCAGTCAAAGTCCATACTTCATTTTCATACATGGATCCTATCTCGGATTTCATGGCTTCCAGCCATTTGTCGGAATCTGGGCCCGCAATCGCTTCTTCATAGTTTGAAGGTTCACCATTGTCTAACAACATGATTTCCAAGACAGGGTTGCCATACCACTCTGGTGCGGAACGTGTCCTTGTGGACCTACGAAGTTCAGTAGCAACTTGATATGAAGTTTCATGATCATCATCATTAACTTCCTCTCTAGTCGGTGCAGGCACCTCAGGAACATTTTCCTGTGTTGCGCCACTTTCCAGTTCAAGAGGTAATACTTCATCAAGTTCTACTTTCCTCCCACTTACTTCTTTCGAGAGAAACTCTTTCTCTAGAAAGGATCCATTCCTGGCAACAAAGATCTTGCCTTCGGATCTGAGGTAGAAGGTATACCCAATAGTTTCTTTAGGGTATCCTATGAAGACGCATTTTTCCGACTTGGGTTCGAGCTTCTCAGGTTGAAGTTTCTTGACATAAGCATCGCATCCCCAAACTTTTAGAAACGACAGCTTAGGTTTCTTCCCAAACCATAATTCATACGGTGTCGTCTCAACGGATTTCGACGGAGCCCTATTTAAAGTGAATGCGACAGTTTCTAAAGCATAGCCCCAAAATGACAGCGGTAATCGGTAAGAGACATCGTAGATCGCACCATATCCAATAGAGTGCGATTACGACGTTCGGACACACCATTACGCTAAGGTGTTCCAGGAGGCGTGAGTTGTGAAACTATTCCACATTTTCTTAAGTGTGTGCCAAATTCATGACTCAAGTATTCTCCCCCACGATCTGATCGCAAGAACTTGATTTTCCTGCCACGTTGATTCTCAACCTCACTCTGAAATTCCTTGAACTTTTCAAAGGTCTCAGACTTGTGTTTCATTAAGTAGACATACCCGTATCTACTCAAGTCATCAGTGAGGGCGAGAACATAACGATAGCCACCGCGAGCCTCAACACTCATTGGACCGCACACATCAGTATGTATGATTTCCAATAAGTTGGTTGCTCGCTCCATTGTTCTTGAGAACGGAGTCTTGGTCATTTTCCCCATGAGGCATGGTTCACATGTGTCAAATGATTCGTAATCAAGAGACTCTAAAAGTCCATCTACATGGAGCTTCTTCATGCGTTTGACACCTATGTGACCAAGGCGGCAGTGCCACAAGTATGTGGGACTATCATTATCAACCTTACATCTTTTGGTATTCACACTATGAATATGTGTAGCATTACGCTCGAGATTCATTAAGAATAAACCATTCACCATCGGAGCATGACCATAAAACATATCTCTCATATAAATAGAACAACCATTATTCTCGGATTTAAACGAGTAGCTATCTCGAATTAAACGAGATCCTGATACAATGTTCATGCTCAAAGCTGGCACTAAATAACAATTATTGAGGTTTAAAACTAATCCCGTAGGTAAATGTAGAGGTAGCGTGCCGACGGCGATCACATCGACCTTGGAACCATTCCCGACGCGCATCGTCACCTCGTCCTTCGCCAGTCTCCGCTTATTTCGCAGCTCCTGCTTTGAGTTACAATTGTGAGCAACCGCACCGGTATCAAATACCCAGGAGCTACTACGAGTACTGGTAAGGTACACATCAATTACATGTATATCACATATACCTTTTGTGATGCCGGCCTTCTTGTCCGCTAAGTATTTGGGCAGTTCCGCTTCCAGTGACCACTTCCCTTGCAATAAAAACACTCAGTCTCAGGCTTGGGTCCATTCTTTGGCTTCTTCCCGGCAGCTTGCTTACCGGGCGCGGCAACTCCGTTGCCGTCCTTCTTGAAGTTCTTCTTACCCTTGCCTTTCTTGAACTTAGTGGTTTTATTCACCATCAACACTTGATGTTCCTTTTTGACTTCTACCTCTGCTGATTTCAGCATTGCAAATACTTCAGGAATGGTCTTTTCCATCCCCTGCATATTGAAGTTCATCACAAAGCTCTTGTAGCTCGGTGGAAGCGACTGAAGGATTCTGTCAATGACCGCGTCATCCGGGAGATTAACTCCCAGCTGAGTCAAGCGGTTATGCAACCCAGACATTTTGAGTATGTGCTCACTGACAGAACTATTTTCCTCCATCTTACAGCTGAAGAACTTGTCAGAGACTTCACATCTCTCGACCCGGGCATGAGCTTGGAAAACCATTTTCAGCTCTTCGAACATCTCATATGCTCCGTGTCGCTCAAAACGCTTTTGGAGCCCCGGTTCTAAGTTGTAAAGCATGCCGCACTGAACGAGGGAGTAATCATCAGCACGTGTGTGCCAAGCGTTCATAACGTCTTGGTTCTGTGGGACGGGTGCGTGACCTAGCGGTGCTTCTAGGACATAATCTTTCTTGGCAGCTATGAGGATGATCGTCAGGTTCCAGACCCAGTCCGTATAGTTGCTGCCATCGTCTTTCATCTTGGTTTTCTCTAGGAACGCATTGAAGTTGAGGACAACGTGGGCCATTTGATCTACAAGACATATTCTAAAGATTTAGACTAAGTTCATGATAATTAAGTTCATCTAATCAAATTACTAAATGAACTCCCACTCAGATAGACATCCCTCCAGTCATCTAAGTATAACATGATCCGAGTTAACTAGGCCGTGTCCGATCATCACGTGAGATGGACAAGTCAACATCGGTGAACATCTTCATGTTGATCGTATCTTCTATACAACTCATGCCCGACCTTTTGGTCTTCTGTGTTCCGAGGCCATGTCTGTACATGCTAGGCTCGTCAAGTCAACCTAAGTGTATTTTATGTGTAAATCTGTCTTACACCCGTTGTATTCGAACATTAGAATCTATCACACCCGATCATCACGTGGTGCTTCGAAACAACGAACCTTCGCAACGGTGCACAATTAGGGGGAACACTTTCTTGAAATTATTACGAGGGATCATCTTATTTAAGCTACCATCGTTCTAAGCAAATAAGATGTAAAACATGATAAACATCACATGCAATCAAATAGTGACATGATATGGCCAGTATCATTTGCTCCTTTGATCTCCATCTTCGGGGCTCCATGATCATCATTGTCACCGGCATGACACCATGATCTCCATCATCATGATCTCCATCATCGTGTCTTCTTGAAGTTTGTCTCGTCATCTATTACTTCTACTACTATGGCTAACGCTTTAGCAATAAAGTAAAGTAATTACATGACGTTTATGTTGACACGCAGGTCATAAATAAATAAAGACAACTCCTATGGCTCCTACCGGTTTTCATACTCATCGACATGCAAGTCGTGATTCCTATTACAAGAACATGATCAATCTCATACATCACATATATCATTCATCATTCATCACAACCTTTGGCCATATCACATCACAAAATACTTGCTGCAAAAACAAGTTAGACGTCCTCTAATTGTTGTTGCAAGTTTTTACGTGGCTGCTATAGGTTTCTAGCAAGAACGTTTCTTACCCACGCCAAAACCATAACGTGAATTGCCAATTTCTATTTACCCTTCATAAGGACCTTGTTCATCGAATCCGATCCGACTAAAGTGGGAGAGACAGACACCCGCCAGCCACCTTATGCAACTAGTGCATGTTAGTCGGTGGAACCGGTCTCACGTAAGCGTACGTATAAGGTTGGTCTGGGCCGCTTCATCCCACGATGCCGCCGAATCAAGATAAGACTAGTAACGACAAGTAAATTGACAATATCGACGCCCACAAATGCTTTGTGTTCTACTCGTGCATAGTAACTACACATAGACCTAGCTCTGATACCACTGTTGGGGAACGTTGCAGAAAATAAAACAAAAATCCTACATTTCACCAAGATCAATCTATGGAGTCAACTAGCAACGAGAGGAGAGTGCATCTACATACCCTTGTAGATCGCGAGCGGAAGTGTTCAAGAGAATGGGGATGATGGAGTCGTACTCGCCGTGATCCAAATCACCGATGACCAAGTGCCGAACGGACGACACCTCCGTGTTCAACACACGTACGGAGCGGATGACGTCTTGTCGTGGATTTGTCACGGCAGATGTCCTAGCGAAAGGACTTAGTCGCGAGGCCAACACATCTATGTGGTAGCTTGAGAGGGGTTGAGTGGGACGAGAGACGCAGGGCAGATCAACATGCAAGACAATGGTTTAGACAGCTTCGGGCCCCGGGAAACATCATCCGGTAAAAACCCTACATGCTGTTTGAGGCTAGGTCTCATTATCATCACGAGGGAGTCGCCGTAAACCGGCTCTCCTCTTTGTGTCTAGCCCTAAGATTGTTTCTTGCTTCTAGCCTGTCCCTCTTTGGGGAGCCCTGCCCCTCCTTATATATGTTGAAGGGGCGGGTTACATGTGGAGTCCTATTAGGATTAGGACTAGTCTCCCTTCTAATACAAACCGGATACAAGTCCGGGTCTTCCTTGTAAAGTAAATATTCCTCACGCCTTTTCTCTTAAACCGGCCCACCATAGCATGATCCGGCCTTCCATAAACCGCCCGTTGGGCCACCGGGTCTTGTCGCTCCTCTGACCTGCCTGCCGGATTACCAATGAACCGTAAACCGCCATGTCCAAGTGGGTTGCCAGTGAATCGCCAAACTCTAGCCAGGTCATACATCCGGCGGTTTATACCGCGGGGTATATCCCCGACATTAGCCCCCAGTTTAATTTGGATTCATCCATGTTAAACTGATCTGCAACAAGAACAAATTTGTCGGGTTGTGCTCCGGTTTAAATATACTTGTAAGCCGGCACTTGATCATCCTTAAATCCTTGTCATTTCTTCTTTCCAAGTTAATAACCATCTTCATAATCAATTTGCTTGCAGAAGATGTTTGTAAATAAAGAATCCATTTGAATCCGCCTTCAATGCTTTGACTTGACAAAAATATTAGTCTCTGAAATATTCAACTGATATCCAGCCGGCTTGAAGATGTAAAACTTGCCGGTTTATGATTACCACCATTGTCTGGTTATAAAAACTGATAATTCCAGGTCATGATTGTTGCCAACACCGATTCATGATTGTTGCTAATGCCGGTTCATGATTATTAATGACGCCGGGTTACAGACACAGGGTCATAATGATTGGTGATGCCGGGTTAATCCAGTTTGCTCAAAACAGAGAATTTGAAAATAGTTCTTCGATAATAATATAATACCTGTAGCCCCCAAGTCTTGAATAGAACAAAGTGATGATTTGAAATCCATGTTGTTCATCCCAGTCACTTAGTAAAACTGAACATTCCATATTATGTAGCCCCCAAGTGCTGGGTTGTTATGCTTGCAGCAACCTGGGACTTGTGATTTCCTGATGCTCATAAAAACTTCAACCAGTGCAGCCCCCAAGGGCCGGGTCATTATGCAATAATGAGCATGGACTTTGATAGATACTTCAATGAAAATAACATCATATGATGTAACCCCCATCATGGGGCTTGAATTCACGTCCACAAGGTTAAGAGCCTTTTGCTTTACCAACTGAGCAGTGGACCCTTCAATATAATGAATAAAAAGCTTTGTACCTTGAATTGTTTAACAGGAGCAATTGGTAGCCCCCAAGGGCCGGCTCGTTATAATGTGATGAGTCGGGTCTTCAATAAGATGAACAAAGAATGACTTTTCATTAGCCCCCAAGTGTCATGGTGCATGCTTGCAGCGACATGAGACTTGCATATTTGATGTAATCTCAACTTCAATAATGTAGCCCCCAAGTGCCGTGTCGTGAGCCTGCAGCGACTCGGGACTATTCCTTCCATTGTAGAATAAATCATATCCTTTGATAAAATAATAACTGTTGCGCTAAAGCGACTTTGAAAACTCAATAATACCGATTACTAATAACCATAAAAAATCCAGCCATGTTGGCTATTCAAGATAATATAATCCGGTATGAAAAATTCATCCAATATCATAATGAAAATTCAGCCAAATTTGGCTATTTGAATAATATAACCCAATCATAAGCGCATGATTCCAATGGCGCAATCCAAATATATACTGGCGACGTATAGTCCAAAGCCAGGCCGGTTTAATAAACTCCGGATAATTTCCCATCATATACTGGCGACTTATCGTCTTAAAGCCAGGCCGGTTTAATAAACACCGGATAATTTATCATCATGCTTTATTCAACCTGTCCCTGCATACAACAAGTTTAACGTGTCCTGGCGGTTTACCGCCGGACGGGTCATAATGCCCAACATATAACCTGGGTTTATAACCAAGGTTGCACTTAAGAATAATCAAATATGAAATATATCATACCTGTTATATTGAATCACATTGCTGGTTTTACCAACTTTTTGTAGTAAGAGTGATAACCCCAATCTTGAGTAATGGTAACTCCTTTCATACTGTGCCGGTTGATGATAAACCGTACCGGGTTGTGATAAACACCGGTTTAACCATATATAATACTGGCGACTCATAGTCAAACCAGACCGGGCTGATAGTCTCCGGATTATAACTTGATCCTGTACTGACAACTTGTAATTGAAAGTCAAGCCGGGTTAATGAACACCGGTTTACTCCATAATAGGATGATAACATAAAATCAAACCGGGCAGATAGTCTCCGGATTAGGATTTGACCGTGTTCCACCAATTTGTATTTGAGAGTCGAACCGGATTAACAACGTTGTCGGTTTAAAAAACGCAATAAAAATCAAATAACAGTTATGAAAAAATATGGAAGCAAAAGCAATGATAAAAACCGTTTGCAAAAATATGCTATACTGAGCTGATCAGATGGTATTACCATGGTCGGACAGGATCAAGGCCCCCAATAGGAGTGACAATGATTCAAGTCAGCCAAGTCCCCAAATGATTCGTGGCATATATGCCAGATCAAGAGGCGTGGCAATGGTTCGGGTTCGACCATGCCCCCAAGTGATTTTGTGGCCTTAGGCCGACCAAGAGGCGTGACTGGTTCAGACTTGACCATGTCCCCAAATGATCTGGTGGCTGTCACCTATCAAAGGGTGTTCGTTGGTTCGGACACGACCAAGGCCCCCAGTGATATATAAAAAAACAAATGTCAAGGGGTAAACCGGAGGCCGCTTTAAACAGAACCACTCCGTGTAACCTCGCATGACGAGAAAGACAGAGACCCCACTTTATGAAGCAGAAGCCCCCATGTGATCAATAATATGTTAGGCCAATAAGGCAGGATACCCATGTTTGAACCGCGCATCATGGCAGCAGGTCCTCTTCGGTAATTTTTAACTTTTTGCAAGAGATAAATTGTTCTTTGAACTGGGATCTTGAACCGGATATTGAGAGCTTCAAAGCTTTGTGGGGGACATCTTTCCCTTGAACCGGATCGTAAACCGGAATCTTCATTTTCAGCCGGAAATTTTCTGACGGCCTTTCAACTCGAACTTGCGAAAAATTAATTCCTTTTTGAACCGGACATTGCTAAACCGGATTTGAGAGCTTCAAAGCTTCGTTCGAGACAAATTCCCCTTGAACCGGATTGTAAACCGAATATTTGAGAGCTTCAGTGAGACTGACTTCCCTTGAACCGGGTTGTAAACCGGAATCTTTTCTGATGATCCGGAACTTCTTCATTGAGCCGGGATTTTGTAACTGTCATATACTTTCTAAGTCGGAAATTTTCTGACGGCCTTCAAATAATAGTAGCCTCCGGGACCGGGTTATCTTTCCCTCCATCGTCCCGGGGTTCTCAAATTTGCTGAAACTGGCAAGATTTGCTGAGTCATGTCATTGTAGCCCCCGAGTCTCAAAAGGTGACTCGAGGAGTTGGCTTGAGACTCTCCATATGTGACCGTGATGTAAACCGGCATAAGTTGTATATCATTGGTGTTGATAGCACGATGTGAATCCACAGAGGGTTGAGGTGACTGCGGTGGGTTATAAATGATCCCATATGAGACGTGTCAGCGACTCGGCCAATGGTTCCTTCCAACTGGTGATTTGAAGTTAACCAAACTGTAGTGGCGGCAACTTGTGCGTCTGCCCATTGAACCACCTAGTGTAGACGGCGGCTGATAGTATATGATAATTTGCCTCCATTTTGTTGAAAGAAAACCGGGCTACCCAAGTTGTGACTTGTTCATACTCAATAAATAGCTCATGCAGACATGTGCGGCCCGGTATGTTGATGTAGACCGGACTGCGGGGAATGGCGGCATGTGCACGCATTATTGGGTAATCCGCATGGTCCTGATGAGTTGACGCGGATTGGATCGCGATATAAACCGGCATGGGTTATCCAATAACTCAGTGGTATAATAATCCCTTTTTGCAATAGACAATTTGTCCTACATTGGAAAACTTGCAAGCCAGAGTATTTGCTCTTTTAAAAGAAAGCAATATATAATATAAAAATATAGTGGATGGATTGCACCTGATATGTTAGCCAGAAAATATCCATAGTGGAGTTGATAATCACCATGGTGAAGCTGAAATCAATCATGGACGAGCCGGTCGCGGCAGTGTGAGTCAGCGCGGACGGATGAATCAATCGCAAGCGCGGACGGATGAATCAACCACGTCATGTTGATGTAGCAGGAGCGGCGACTTGCACACATATTCATCGAGCAGCACGACATGGATAAGCGCTAGTGCAAAGATAATGTTCGGCACATGCCCCTTTACAACACCTTTGTAATGAATAGTGGCCCTGCGAGAGAAATACCACCAACCCAAAGTAATTGCTCTTAAAATGAATATATACTAAAATATAGATAAGGCAGAAAACACCTGGTATTTTTGTCGGACGAACGTAGATTGAGCAAATAGTCTTTTGTTCCCGGCTGGTGTCCATGCCCATAGATTTATTCTGGGTGGATGTAATAGTTGTACTGAGATCGGACTAGTACCGATAGCACTTTGTCCAAGCAATGCCTTCTGGATAGTATCAAGCGTTACCTTAGAACCAGTCGAACCAATGGATTTTCTCAGTAATTCTCTTCCAGCCCCGTTGGCCAGTCAACATGCAAATAGGCCATATTCAGAGATAACCACATTCAGAGATTGCCACTCAAGCAACTCAAAGGAAAAAGGGAGCACGGCCGTAGAAGTAAACAGGGTCGGCTAGTGGTGAGTTTGCCGCACCGGGGCGACTTGGAGTCACGAAGCGCAGCAGCAGCCGAGGTTGGCAACACAACGCTCAACCCGGCGGCTTAATCACGCGGCAGGGCCGGCTTAGCATTGCCACATCGGCTCTGCAGAGGAGACGAGGCCAAGCGGCAGGAGCAGCAAGGTGAGCCGAAGGTAAGACCTCGACACAGGGCGGCTTGAAACAAATCCAAGTGGAGGCAAGGCCGGTGAAGCGGCCATAGCGACGAAGCGGCCGGGGCTTCGAGGCCTGCCCTGGTGAGGTCGCGAAGCGGCTTGGAGGTGTGACGAGGTCATGCCGCAACGGCAGCTGCGGATGTGATGACGGCGTCTGGCGGTTTGGCGCGAATCCGAGCGGAGGGCGGTCTGAGAACCGCGGGCGGGTCATACTGCGGCTTGACGCAGCTACGAGAGTGACGCCGGTGGAAACAGCAACCCACAAGAAGGGGCGGTCTGAGGTCTGCTCCGGCAGGGGCTGCGGCGGCTTGGGCACGCAGGTGCCGGGTTGCTCGCCCGGTTCAGGGTGCGGCAGCAGCCACTTGGAGGCGACCACGACGACGTAGGCATGAAACAAGCCCGGTGATTCAAAGAGGAGCCTCGCCGGGGCGACTCGAAGATGACGGTGGTGATTCGAAGCAGGGAAGAGGCGCTAGCAAATGGAATCACATGGTTTGGGCGTGTTGTAGCAACTTGGCGAAGGAGCACCGCGGAGGACGGAGACCCGGTGGCTCAAGGCCGTAGTTACGTGTGTAAAAGGCAGAGAGCAGGGCCAGCGTTTCGACGAGGGCGACTGCGAGTTAAATCCATCACGATGGCGGTTTAGCAGAGGTGACGGCGACTCAGGCTCCGGGCGATTCAACGGCGGAGCAAGGCGGGTCATCACGACAGGCCCCAAGGCGGAAGCGAGGCCGCGTATGCGGGCCCCGACGACGTCTCAGGGCAGCAAGGCAGGGTAGCGGCGACTTAGGCCGACGAAGGCGGCTCGGAGCAGCAGACCCGCGCGGCGGCTTGTCGACATGACCCGGCGTTTAGGCGGGGCGAACAAGGCTGGGTCGTTACTGTAGAACGGCGCGCCGGCCGTGGTTGAATCGCAGTGGTGGAGGTGTTGACTCGACGTGAGGTCAGAGAACGACTCGGCGTCCAAGTTGTTTCCGGGTCACGGTTGTCTCGGAAAAAATCCCCCTTGGCGTCTTCACGTGGTATACAGGGCATGTACCAGTTGATGCTTCTTCACATGCAGGAGTTTAGGGAAACCATCAGACTTTATTTTTTTTTGCACCGATCAGCACTTGGACCCCTAATCCTCGTATATACGCTTGGTTGATTTGGTGTATGGCGGTTGTAGCAGAAATTTTGTAGGTCTCGGCGAGTCGCGGCCGTAGCAACGGAAATCAATCTCTCTTGGACTTTGACTTGCAAAGGCGGCGGCTCATGCCGCAACCCGAAATTTCTTCTTCGACTTTAATCTCATGAATTGCAAAATCTTCATCTAGAAAATCACAAACTCCTCAATCCCTGGGAAGATCCCTCCAAGCACTCATCACCACCGTGCGCTGGCCCCATGGTGGGCGCCAACTGTCGTGGATTTGTCACGGCAGATGTCCTAGCGAAAGGACTTAGTCGCGAGGCCAACGCATCTATGTGGTAGCTTGAGAGGGGTTGAGTGGGACGAGAGATGCAGGGCGGATCAACACGCAAGACAAGGGTTTAGACAGCTTCGGGCCCCGGGAAACATCATCCGGTAAAAACCCTACATGCTGTTTGAGGCTAGGTCTCATTATCATCACGAGGGAGTCGCCGTAAACCGGCTCTCCTCTTTGTGTCTAGCCCTAAGATTGTTTCTTGCTTCTAGCCTGTCCCTCTTTGGGGAGCCCTGCCCCTCCTTATATATGTTGAAGGGGCGGGTTACATGTGGAGTCCTATTAGGATTAGGACTAGTCTCCCTTCTAATACAAACCGGATACAAGTCCGGGTCTTCCTTGTAAAGTAAATATTCCTCACGCCTTTTCTCTTAAACCGGCCCACCATAGCATGATCCGGCCTTCCATAAACCGCCCGTTGGGCCACCGGGTCTTGTCGCTCCTCTGACCCGCCTACCGGATTACCAATGAACCGTAAACCGCCATGTCCAAGTGGGTTGCCAGTGAATCGCCAAACTCTAGCCGGGTCATACATCCGGCGGTTTATACCGTGGGGTATATCCCCGACACGTCTCCTCCTTCTTGATCCAGCAAGGGGGAAGGAGAGGTTGATGAAGATCCAGCAGCACGACAGCGTGGTGGTGGATGCAGCAGTGATTGCAGCAGGGCTTCGCCGAGCTTCTATGAGAGGGAGAGGTGTAGCAGGGGAGAGGGAGGTGCCCAGACTTGAGGTGCGGCTGCCCTCCCTCCCCCCTTTTATATAGGCCCCCTGGGGGGGCACCGGCCCTGGAGATGGGATCTCCCAAGGGGGCGGCGGCCAATGGGGGTGGAGTGCTCCCCAAGGCAAGTGGAGGCGCCCCCACACCCTAGGGTTTCCAACCCTAGGCGCAGGGGGGCCCAAGGGGGGGGGCGCACCAGCCCACTATGGGCTGGTTCCCCTCCCCACTTCAGCCCATGGGGCCCTCCGGGATGGGTGGCCCCACCCGGTGGACCCCCGGGACCCATCTGGTGGTCCCCGTACAATACCGGTGACCCCAAATCTTTCCCGATGGCCGAAACTACACTTCCTATACATAATTCTTCACCTCCGGACCATTCCGGAACTCCTCGTGACGTCCAGGATCTCATCCGAGACTCCGAAAAACTTTCGGATTACTGCATACTCATATCTCTACAACCCTAGCGTCACCGAACCTTAAGTGTGTAGACCCTACGGGTTCAGGAGACAAGCAGACATGACCGAGACGACTCTCCGGTCAATAACCAACAGCGGGATCTGGATACCCATGTTGGCTCCCACGTGCTCCTCGATGATCTCATCGGATGAACCACGATGTCGAGGACTTAATCAATCCCGTATTCAATTCCCTTTGGCAATCGGTACGTTACTTGCCCGAGACTCGATCGTCGGTATCCCAATACCTTGTTCAGTCTCGTTACCGGCAAGTCACTTTACTCGTTACCGTAATGCATGATCCCGTGATCAACCACTTGATCACATTGAGCTCATTATGATGATGCATTACCGAGTGGGCCCAGAGATACCTCTCCATCATACGGAGTGACAAATACCAGTCTCGATTCGTGCCAACCCAACAGACACTTTCGGAGATACCTGTAATGTACCTTTATAGTCACCCAATTACGTTGTGACGTTTGGCACACCCAAGGCACTCCTACGGTATCCGGGAGTTGAACAATCTAATGGTCTAAGGAAATGATACTTGACATTCAGAAAAGCTACAGCAAACGAACTACACGATCTTTCTGCTATGCTTAGGTTTGGGTCTTGTCCATCACATCATTCTCCTAATGATGTGATCCCGTTATCAATGACATCCCCATGTCCATAGTGAGGAAACCATGACTATCGGTTGATCAATGAGCTAGTCAACTAGAGGCTCACTAGGGACACATTGTGGTCTATGTATTCACACATGTATTACGATTTCCGAATAATACAATTATAGCATGAATAATAGACAATTATCATGAACAAGGAAATATAATAATCATTTTATTATTGCCTCTAGGGCATATTTCCAACAGGGGAACCGGAATTTACCAAAGCAGCCCCGATCTATCATGTTGATGAGGGCGGTATTGTAACTGTTGGTCTGCGTGCACCAAGGACAAAAGGGGGATTTCGCATGCTAAAGACTAAGGTGGCGGTAATTTAAAAGGAGGCGGGAGATTTTGCCGCCCGCGGGATTGTTCGTATCCAGTTTCAACTAATTTTGGACCGTGCTAGCGGGAAGGTCATGCTAGACTGTGTACACAGGGCACGCGTCATCAGTTAATAACTGGTGTGAAGTCCACCCCAGAAAAAAAGACAATAACTCGGGATGATGCGCCGATAACTTGGACGTTCACACGGCCCGGCCAATCGTACGGGTGTAGTGGCGCGTTCACAAAAAAGGGATCAAATGCTCAGCCTATGTATTTCTCGTGTAAATAGATAATTTAGTGCCATTGGTTATTTACTTTAAACATAATGCATTGACGTGTTAGTGTAGAGGCGCACAAAAAGAAATGGATATTCTAGTCAGCTACTTAAAAGTGTTACCTGATATGATTACATATCCTCCATTTCATAAATTGTGTAACCATTGAATTCATATATGAATATTACATATATTACTTCAAAATAGAAACTTAAATCATCCTAGACTAATGAATTTGAATGCAAGAGTAACAATGGTGCATGTACATGATAGCTACATTGGTTGTTTGAAGAAACATCACTGTAACTTTGGCATGCACAACTGAAAAGGCTTATTTAAGTAGAAAAAATGTGATATGTGACTGTCCAATCTTTACAGGTTGAATCGATATTGTACCTTTGGCCACGATACAAAGTAGATATTAACTTATGTTCAAGCGATGCACGTCCACGATCGCTAGATAGTGATACGTGAATGAATTGTGCAATCTCTCTCACACGCATACATATCTCATTTCCCTGTGGGCATCGGAATCACACACGTGCACTTTGTGTATTTCTCTCCCTCTGTCAGGGTTAAATTCTTCTTTCTACCCCGTCCTACAAGTCTCACACACAGAAACACACACGCTCTCTATGTCAAACATGCCCACCCCTTTAATTCCTCCCACCCACAACCACTAATGTCTCAAAGTATAATAATGTCTCTCACACATATGCTATCTACCTATCCCTTAATATAGCTAGATATGTGTCACACAAACTCCTTCTCCCTACTAGCAAGATGCCCATGCGTTGCACGGAACATCAAGATGCATTTGTATGAGAAGTTTATCTTGTGGGAGAAAAGGATGAATGAGGGAATGCCTTATTTGCAAATGCGGAGAGGGGTGTGGGTATCTTTTTGCAAAATTGCCACAGTTTCCTTCTTGTCCATCGGATATAAATCGGATGGCCTATATTGCAGGATGGCAGGAACACCATCATCACCAACTTTGTTTTTTATAAGAGTAGAGATATGTGAGTGTCACTGCCCCCCCCCCCACACACACCCACACTTCCCAACACCGAAGGAGTAGGGTGACACCTCGATCTTGATACTAATCTATCGACTGGCTTCTCTCTCAAACATACACACACACTACCCGGCACCGAAGGAGTAGGGTGGCACATCGATCTTGATAATAATATATCTACTCCTCTTTCAAACACACACACACACACACACACACACACTCACTAGTTGTGCCTCTGTGCCTATCGCGCACACTCTCGATACGTATTTCTCTCCCTCCCCCCAACAATGACAGAAGAAGGGTGACAACTCGATCTGATCATAATCTGTCAATTGGTTTCTCTCTCAAACATTGTGTCTCGGTGCCTCGCTCGGTAGCCCCCTCGAGATGTAGACTTCTCGCGCACACACAGCTGTAGTGACGATGACGTTGAACCCAGTGTGCCTTGTTTTTACTGGCCTCATGTGATAGTTTTCACCATATTTTCTGTTAATTAACAAGGCAACCTTTTCTTTTTTACTACTAGTAAATCTGAAATCATTCGGGGCAGACATAAAATATATCACTTCAACCCAATTATCACAGCAACTATTTTAAAAGAAACTAGCTAGCTCCCCGTGCGTTGCACGGAACATCAAGATGCATTTGTATGAGTAGTTTATCTTGTGGGAGAAAAGGTTGAACGAGGGAAGGCCTTATTTGCGAACGTGGAGAGACGTGTGGGTATATTTTTGCAAAATTGCCATAGTTTCTTTCCTATCTGTTAGATATAAATCTGACGGCCCATATTGCAGGATGGCACGCACACCATCATCACCAACTCTGTTTTCTACTCCCTCCGTCCGAAAATACTTGTCATCAAAATGGATAAAAAGAGATGTACCTAAAACTAAAATATTTCTAGATACATTTCTTTTATCCATTTTGATGACAAGTATTTCTGGAAGGAGGGAGTATTTGTCTTTTCAGATATTTCAACAAGTGACTATGACTGGACCTTACCAACATACTCAAAAAAGTAGTCCATAATTTTGATGTTACCCTCTTTTCTTGGCGGTGCAGTGCCATCTGGATACCTCATAAATAAATCAAGGACAAATCTGACCCCTTCCTGAAAAGACACATGGAGCAAAATGAGTGAATCTACACTCTAAAATATGTCTACATACACATCCGTATGTGGTAGTCCATTTGAAATCTGAAAAAGACAAATCTTTAGGAACGAATGGAGTATATATAAGAGTAGACATGGAGATATATCTCCAGCATGGTCTACAACAAAAATGTGCTGGGCTGGTTAGCACCGGATGCTCGCAATGCTATGACATGAGTTCGAATTCTGTCTTTTAAATTTATATTTTTATATTATATATTACTCTACTTATTTAATATATACTTCTTTTTCTACTGTACTGACAGTGGAACCCACAGAGTACTTATAATACAAGATTAAGGATGGACTTGTTTCTTTTTAACTTTCTGTATGAAGCTGTAGCCACCCTGCAAGTCACGTGTACACCATACATGCAATTAACTTTTTATAGAGGGACAATCATACAGGCAATTAACTCAAATGGATTGGATGTCACTCTATTATTTCCAGCATAAAGAGCATCTCCAACGGCAGCCGGCAAATTTCCTCCCGCTTCCTTAAGCGGAGGACGACATCAAACGCCAGCGGCATACATTTTTACAACTCTAACCAACCAGATGAAACTCGTGCAAACGCGGACTGATTTCATATAAGCATGAAGGATTTCGTATAAAAAGCCGGATCTTCATATAAACATGATGGATTTCATTACATTTACATGAACTAAGAGGTGCCAATCCGGCTCTCTTGTATAATTAATACTCCCTCCGTCCGGAAATACTTGTCCTAGAAATGGATGTATCTATACTTATTTTAGTTCTAAATGACCGCCCACGGATCCCTTTGTCTTCCTCATGTCCATCAGACACTTGCGGGGTCGACGAAGGTCCTCGGAAGAGATGAAGCAGCAAAGAAACCACCTGAATCCGCGGTCGTCGCCTTGACGGTGGCCTTCATGGGTCCCAAGTGGCGGCGGCCTCCCGTGTTCTACTTCTCCTCAATGATGGCGGCGGACACGGAGAAGCTGGCCACCGACTCGTCGCTCTCCACGCACTCGGCTTCTGTCTCTGCCTGCATGGCGCTGCCGCAGGCACGGGAGGTGCGCGCACAGACACGGGAGGCGCGGCCACGCACACACTGGTGGCGCGGTACGACGCAGCAGCGATGGCGCCCGTACCGGCGTGCTCGCCGCCGTGCCGGCGTGGAGCAAATCGCCACTCCTCATCGAGCTGATCTGGAGCGGCGAGTTGCTGAACCACGCTCCTGCTTGGGGCGGCAACTGGCTCCGTCAGGCCAAGCGAGGTTGGTGAAGCACCGAGCGGCCTCGCCCGTATCCGGAGGGCTCGGCGGGCCACCCAGTCGGGTAATATGCCGGAGAGCGGCTCATCGGAAGCCATCGGAAGAGTGGAGAAAATGGTGAAGGAGGAGATGGGGGAGCGGCGGAGGGGTGTGATTCTTGCCCGCTGTCTGTCTGGCCTCGTGTAAATAGAGGGCAGACAGTAGGAGCTTGGCCGGCGTCTGGCCTCGTTTAAACTGAGGGCGGACGGGAGGAGCTCGGCCGGTATTGTGTTTAATTCCGGCCCGCTCATGAACGGACATGTGGACGGAGTAGGATTCTCGGTTTGCATGCAGGTTTAACGGAGGGGTTTAATGGAGGCGCTGGGCATGCAGCGGGCGGCGTAGTACTATTCGATTTGACAACAGTAATGAGTCGTCAAATCACAAAGGCCCTCGCC
Source organism: Triticum dicoccoides (assembly GCF_002162155.2). Classification (NCBI taxonomy): domain Eukaryota; kingdom Viridiplantae; phylum Streptophyta; class Magnoliopsida; order Poales; family Poaceae; genus Triticum; species Triticum dicoccoides. Next base: position 553,228,196 of record NC_041384.1, read on the forward strand.
TCTCGTGAAACTGACCGAGCTAGACTGCCCCGCCCTCTAGCCTTTTAAAAATTGTATATACTCCACTTTTGTACAGTAGTAGTATTGATGGATTGCGCCGTGGAGCAAAACTTGAAATTAAAAAAAGGTGGTACATAGAGAGAGCGCTCGTCGCCAAATTATGCATATAGTACTATTAGAAAGGCTTGTCACAATAATGGTTTCCAGCACAAGTGCATAACTCACCCCTCAAATAAAACTAAGCACCCTGGAATTCTTTGACAAAACTAAGCACCCTGAAATTCTTTGACAACTAAACTGCTGGCTATATGATGTTGGCCATATATATTGTACGTATATAATGTGAAGAAACGAGTGGTAATACTATACCAACTAAAAGATGAAATGTAAGAAATACTAGTATGTACGTACTGAAGAGTTAAAGTAACAAGAAGAAACATAACATAGTTCTGCTAGGGGCTCAGCACAACACATCCCTCAAATTAAATTAAGCACACCTGAAATTAAACTTTGCAACTATTCCGGTAGACACTGCATTAGAACCACCATGAGCAACGACATTGCCACCTTACTCGGAGTCCTCATCCACGTCCTCGACTTCGTCCTTGTCCCTCTTCCTCTTGGCCGATACTTCTTTGCTTGAACCGCACACTTGGTTGTTGCTCTTCATCCAACCCTTGTAGATATTGAAGCAAAGGTAGCCATGCATTGTAGCGTAGTGGATGTGGTCTATATCTAGTACATTCCGCTGCCATGCATGACGATGAAACATGTATGGAGGTTTCTCTAGTTTACCATATGAAGGATGAACCATGGCTCCTGCCAAGGTCAGCATTGAAGGCTGACGAGAGGACACCAGCCGATTCTTCTGGAGGTCGAAGGTGTTACCTACAACAAGGCCTATCCAACGCAGGACTTCTTTGTCGTTACAAAAGTCTGCAGTAACGAATTTGACTAGGTTGCTCTCGAGGAAGTCCCTAAATCCTGGCACTCAACATCGGCATGGCATATGTGGTAGACCAAGCATAAGTCATGCACACAAACCTGGATCACGGCGGGCTTCTTCCTCTCTTCGTCCTTTAGATCCTTCTCTCATCCCAGGACTGTGGTGTACTCAACATCTAGCCCAGCGACCCACTCATCATCTGAGTCACAGAAGAACGGGTGTAGATGACGTCGAACTCATCGCCGGTGATGGTTCTAACCTTGTATTCACCGCCGATCGGGGAGATTTGGGACGCCATGGATTTGGGAGGAGGATTAGGATTAGTGGAACTGCCGTAATGTGAATGGACAGGACGACTAGGAGTGAACTGCCATAGTATTGAAGGACATGCGGGGACGAGTAGGAGCGAACTGCCAACGTGCGAACGGCAGGGTAGTGGCTTTCCATTCTCCCATGATACGGGCTTCCGAGAGCACTTGGATCTAAGATCGAACGGTTGCATGGCGTGATTCTAGACCTATGGGTGAATATCCTATCCTGGAGGGTTATTCTGCAAATTTTCAGCAACTTAGCATGCGACCATTTGATCTCAGATCCAAGGGCTGCCAGCAGCCCGTATCGTGGTCGTGCCTACCACGACCGTCGCGTCGCTCATGCGGTCGCGCCCTTGGAGATTTAACACGGTGCATTAGGCTATCTAATGTTGGCATGTCATACATAGTCATCACTTAGTCACTCATACTACAACAAGGTTTTGGCTATAAGGTTGGCTATAAGTGTATTTTTTACTTCTCTCTATCTCTTTCTTCGTACTCCCTCTGTCCCATAATATAAGAACGTTTTTGACACCAGTGTAGTGCCAAAAACGTTCTTATATTATGGGACACAGGGAGTACTAGTATTTATTGCATTTGCCAAGGAGTGACCTCTTCCAATGAAATGGTGTTGCTAAGTTTGCTTCATTTAATTAGCTATAGACTCAAAATTGTCTTTTCACCTAGGTACACGCGCTTAGCACCGTTTCTTCCTTGGGTCACCAAACTAGTCTCTCTCTTCTTGATTAAGTTGCCACATAAAACTTTATGCCTATGTGGCAAGCTTAAGCACCTGTAGGAGCAAGTAAGTACAATAGTGTGTTATACATGGCATTTTTGCATATGTGGAGGAAAGAGAGGCAAGGAAAAAGTGGAGATGTGGGCTCTCATGCAAGACCCAGCCTCTACTACATGGTGGAGCATTGGGAGAGGCACCTATATGGAGGTGGTCAGGAATCGGGAGACTCACGCCGGTCGTAGCGCCGCAGTTAAAATGATAATGGCAAGTCAAATAATGGGGCCCCACCTGTCCAGCTGTAACTCCCTGTCAAATCACACAGCCCTATGTTTGCAGCAACCTACTCCCTTGTCTTCTTGCGTCTCTGTTGAACCGACTAGGCGGAACTGCCCCGCCTACCGCGCAGGAAAAGCCTGCGCCGTATACTCCCTCCGTCTAGGTGACCAAGGTGGAGAGGAAAACGAGAGAACTTAATGTTTAGTACTTCGTATTTTCTAAGGCTGGTTGTAATGGTACTAGCCTTAGCAATTTTGATGAGGTGTCATAGAATTAAATGAAGAAAGAGAGAGAGAGTTGAGTACTATGTGTCATACATGGCAATAAATAAAGTACTACATGATACTAATATATGATACATGACGCAGGATTACTAAGTATTATTAATACAGTTTTGCTAGAACTCATCTAGATGAGATATAATTTGGTCGCATTCATCTTTTATAGCCATTGGATGTGATGTTATATAAGATGCATGTGTGCTGACGTGGGTTGTATTTGTTCTTGTGCAACGAACTGACCACTGCATGTCATGTTTAATAGTCTCAAGTCATTAAAAGCATACAAGCCCCACATCTCTTCTTGGTTGATTCCTCTATTTATGTCAAAAAATAAGAAACAGTGTGAGATTTAATGCACCACGCCTATGTGTTTACTATTTGGGTTTCTTAAGATGACTTAATACTCACCTAGACAGAGGGAGTATTCGATTTGACAGCGGGCGGCGCAGTTCCCGATACGGATTTAATGCAGACGAGGGAGGGAGTAGCGGTTCCCGATATGTTGAACGGCCAATGCATCCTCCTTCAATTAATGCATGAGGGAAGTAATGGGAGGAGGTCCGAGAAAAGAGGCTGCACGATGTGAATGCGACGCAGTTTGCCCTCATTGCCCTCATATAAAGGCGCCCCTCCATTCCAATGCATCTACCACATCATACACACCTAAGAATTTGCCTAAGCACCTACACTAAGCGCAAAAGAGCTCACTCCAGACCCATGGTGGCGATGCGCGTGAGTGGCCAGCGGCTGCGCTAGATGGTCCACGATGCCGGCCTGCGGCATGGCGCCGAGGATCATCTCCAGACGGTGTTGGAGACCGACTGGTGGATGGCCGCCGTCGACGCCAACTATGACTCTCAGTTGGACCAGATGATCGTTGCCACCAGCAACAAGTTCACCGTCCTCAAGAAGCTCGCGGACGACATCGTCGTACTCCTCCAGCTCGCGCGCCCGGGCTCCTCATTGCCTGCCACCCTAAACGACCTCCATGGACGGAACCTCTTTCAAGCACTGCTGGCCCTGCGACTGCCCGCTGATGCCACGAAGAATGTCCACCTGGAGGTCGCGCTTGCTGCGAGGCGCCTCGCCCTGCAAGAATTAGTTGACCTACACATCCACGTGTACGAGCAAATCATGTACATAGGTATCTACAAGGCCAGTGAGGACGCTACGATGTTGGCCTTCCTCAACCAGCTGGAAGCCTTGGATGCCTTTGCTGAGAAGCACCTCGACCTCGCCACAAAAGCCGCCGCTCCTTAGCCACCGGTCGGTGGCCCGACGCACTAAGTTGAGGAGGAGGAGGTCGTACGTTCATGAATCCATCTTTCTTCTTGCCTTCTGTAACCACCACTGCGATCGCATCATCGTGGCCTTAATTCTTATTGTGTTGTTGCATTCTCGTTCCAGTCAATACCGACATGTGCGATCCCTTTGCTTAATTATGTGCATCACTGTAACTAGTACTCCATCCGTCAATTTAAGTTGTGCTTACCTTTTCCATCAACTTCGTGCAACGTGCGGCATCTTGCTAGAAACACTAGAATATGTCTATATAATCTGTATGTGATAGTCCATTTGAAATCTAAAAAAAGACAAATATTTAGGTACGGAGGGAGTAATATATTAGGAGTATATCAAAACAATAGTGATTTCTTTCAAGTTTGTGAACAAATACTACTATTCTACTACTTTGGATCTGTCACAATGCACGGGCACATTGCTGGCAAAAGGAAAAGGCCTGCCGCATTCGCGTCACACCCCCACACGCCCGAGAATCGAGAGTACAACACGGCCCGTCCGACACGACACATAGCTTAGGGAGGGTGTGTTGCCTAGCATTTTCACTTTCATGTGGGACCGCCGTTGAGAAAACCGACACCCTGCCCGCCGCCGGGTTGGAAAACAGAAACGAGGGGAAGATCTAGTTGTAGCACGGAAGCCAAGAAATTTGGTGTCAGACGGGGCTCGTTGATAGAGTAGGAGCATTCCGTACTAGTACTACTCCTACTAGTACCAAGTTTGTACTCCTAATACTATATTACTAGTACTACCACTATACAACTAGTAGGTACGTGCACGGCACAACATCGTAGGAACAAAAAACGGGAAGATCTTGTTTTGGGTGATTTATCTTTTTTCAGTCAACGTAGTATGAATAATATGATGTGGGGGCACCCATGAAGCTTATGTGGCTTGGTTGCATGGCTACAGAAGGTTAGAAAAAATAAATAGATAATTTGTTTAGAGTGCACTCCACTAAATAGATATACTTTGGATCCGTTGCAACGGACCGACACATCTATATCTATACCCCCTATATATTGTGTGAAAAACTTTGAAAGTTGGTCGTTGGATGAAGCCAATCCGACGGTACAAAGATGGCAAATCCGAGCACTACTGGCCATTGGATATCATCCACCAGATTCTGCCACATGTATAATCTAGAAGACTCCATGGTTGAACTTAATTCATGACTAACTTTGCCACAACTAAGCTTAGGCAAAGTTATTAGTTCTTCAAAATGAGAGCCACAAGTTGGCAAGCCTAAGGGAATCTTGCCACAATTTTTTGTGTGTATGTCATGTGGGGCCTTAGTGTGGCTTGCCTAAGGTGTGGCTTGAACCAAACACTCACCTAAGTTAATCAAACTTGCCTAACCTTACATTCCACCAGATTTTGCCACATGTTAGAATCCAGAAAGCTCCACATGTAGAAGCATAATGCACAAACCACCAGAATCTCATGCGTGCAATGCACGTGTACCTTACTAGTACTAGTTGGTAGTAGTAAGAGACAAATTCCAGTTCTCGCACGAGCTCGTACTGCGGGAGCACCACAAGGCATGCCGCAGGAGTTACATTTCCCTCTCGGGGCCCATGGGACCGAACTTCAATGGCTTAGTTCCCGGCCAATGAGTCAATGACATGCGGCCCTTAAATGCGGCTGGCCCACATGTCATACTCATGGTGGTGGCGTGGTTCGTGACTCACTTGTTCGAGATGAACCGGCCGGTGGTGGCGTGGTCGTGGTGAGGGTGCCACAGCTGGGCGTCGGGGCGTTACGAGGCGTAGATGGCCACACCGGCGGGTACTACCTGTAGTACATAAGTACTCCAGCTGAGGATTGATGCCCGGGACGAAATGTGTCACAGCCGCTGGATGAAAATTCGATGGTGCGGGAGTATGGATCGGAGCATAGCAGCGGAGCAGGCAAACCGCGTCCAATCGGGTGTGTCTGTGGTAGAAAGTTGATGGTCACCACAGTTCAGCTGGCCCGCATGTCATGCACACAAAGGCAGAGGAGCGGTGGGGCTGAGAGGGATGAGGGGCATGTCGGGGGGATGAGGATCCCCTGACGTGAACAATCCTACCATTCTGTCACTGACATGTGGGACCCATAAGCGTGGGTCCCACCTGTCAGCGAAGGAAAGGCAGGGCAAGGCAGTGATAGCCACGTCAGAGGATCCATGTCCACGTCGGGGGACGTCGTGCCGTGGGTTGGAGCGGCATTGTGGGAATCGCGTGTGGGTGTGGCAGTGGTAGAAACAAGAAACATGATGGTCGTCGTGGTTCAACTTCCATGGACAAGTTGTCATGTCTGCTGACACATGTATATCAAAATGAGAGTGTTTATATTTCAAGCGCGTGAACAAGTATTATTCAACTACTTTGGATCCATTGCAACGCACGGGCCAGCACATTGGTAGTAGTAGTGTCCTTCTCTATCTCTAGAGGCCTTCCCTCATTCATCCTTTTCTCTCACAAGATAAACTACTCATACAAATGCATCTTGATGTTCTATGGAACGCACGAGGATGTTTCCTTGGGGGTCTCTCCAGCGCGGCGTGGCTGTAGTTGCAAGTTGACGCCCCTTGAGATGCGGACGTTGAGGGGCACTCGAATTTCCTCCGATGAGCAGGTAAGATGAGTTTGATCACGTAGTAAATGCATTCTAAAGACTACTTCCGTGTCCATTTCCTAATTCTCCACCTGGCCACTGTTTCACAGCTTAGTCTCAGTGCGAGTGGAGATTGGCTTGCAAATGTACGGGAGGGTACCAACATCAATTTGCATAACATTTACAATGGTGACACCGTTCCCGTAGAATCTTTGTCCAACATTGGGATCAGCCATGCAACGGGCCACCGCATGAATTGGTACGATGGAACCACGGTGAGATTGAATAAGATAGCATGAACCTTGCACATGGCGGTCAAAGGCGGACCATGCTATCTACGGCCGATTTGTTGCCGTACGAGTAGGAAGACGTTGTGCTCCTTTCTAACCACATCTTCGCGGTGACAAGCCAAGGGACTTATTTTGTATGGGACACATCCTATGATATACTCCCTCTCTCCCAGTTTATTTGTTTTGAATCTTTTCATTTTATAAGTTTCAAATTCAAATTTAGAGCTCCCCATCACATGTTGAGATTACAATGTCCATTAAATCATTGCGTGCATGTATAGTAAAGAAACAAATCTCAAGTTTGGCACGAGTTCGTGCTGCGGGAGCACCACAAGCCCTGGCGCAGGAGTTACATTTCCCTCTCAGGGCCGTCGAGACTGAGCTTTAGCGCCTTACTACACCTACCTTTGGGCCAATAACATGTGGACCCGATAGGTGACTAGTCCACATGTAATGCTCCCGTAGGCAGAGGAGCAGTGGGGCCAAGAGGGGTGAGCCGCAGGTCGGGGGACGTGTGGTTTCATGGGTTCGAGCGGCGTTGTGGGAATCACGGGTGGCTATGGTAGAAACTTGATGTTGGCCGCATTTTAGGTGGCCCACATGTCATGCACACAAAGGCAAAGGGGCGGTGCGGACGAGAGGGGTGAGGCGCACGTCGGGGGCATGGTGCCGTGGTTGGAGAGGCATCGTGGGAATCGCGAGATGAAATGTGATGGTCGCCGTAGTTGAACTTCCATGGACAAGCTGTCATGTCTACGGACACATGCACTACATACCGATCACTGGAAGGAGTAGCAGAGAAAGCTATATATGCGGATAAATAGTTCCTTATAGTCAAGTGGACCCATGCTACTACTCTGTTCCAAAGACATGCACACCATCGAAATAGTCCATATATATCAATATACACCGAGAGGGAATAATTTTTTTTCCAAGAGAGGAATTAGTTCATCCATCCATAATGCCCTCCTGCTGGTGCAGCCTCTTCTTCTTATTGTTCTTCTTCTTCTTCTCATTCTCTGTGGGAGACGGCTTCGCAACAAGCTCTTTGGACCTTGCAGCTATCTCGAAACTCACACGGGCATCGAGGGCAGCATATTTTATCCGCTCGTACGTCAAGGGATAATTCTCCCATCCAGACGACCTTAATGCCACTGTCTCGTCACCCTTCTGAATATTTGTACTGAGCACAAAATTTGCTACGTCGAATAGGGATGGTGTCTGTTTATCACAATCTTCTACATGAATTTTGATTCTGGTTTGTAGGTCAATGATGCTTTTCAAATCAAGGTTGTACGGCTCCATCTTCTGTTTGTCCCCTTCGACGACTGCCCCACCAAAGTATACGTCCTCCCGAGACAAGAAATCGTGAAGCTCACCTGGTATGGAGGGCGAGTGTATGATGTGGTACACCAAAACATCATCTTCTAGGCACAGCTGAAGGACGGCGGCGCGCCGGATCTTCCCAGGGGCACGCTCCGTGTACTCTGCGTCGAGACCGATGATCCTCGTCTCTACCTTTTCGAGGGAGTTGGATATATTGTTGATCCACTGACGAACAACACTTGGGTGGACGGTGGCGGTGGCAACTATGCACATCGAGCCTTCGATGAGGACATGTTGGACGCTAAAAACCTGCATCTCGATCTCTTTCGCCATTTGGAACCGCTGGAACGGAGGGCTATGGTTTGGAGAATTAGGATTAGATGGCTAGTCTAACTGAAGTAGTAGATGATTATTTAAAGAGGTTAAAACAATGTGAACGCAGTGGGGTTTGGATGCAAATGAAGACGAAGGGGAGGTGAAGAAGCCGAGGAGAATCGGTCCCCGATGGAGAAGTAAATGGGAGAAGTGGCGTGCAGGTAGTTGATTAGACGGCTAGGTAGACTAAACAAAAAGGCTATGCGGGTAGACTGATGAGTCGTACCTGTTCATGTACGTGCCCATCCTTCCTGATAGGTGGGACCTATGCAAACAGATAAAAAAATGTGTCGTAGTTTTTTTTGAGCGTGTGAGTGGGAGACACGACATTCTCTGGTTAAGGAATACTCCCTGCGTTTAGGTGAGTATAGGTCACCTTATGAAAATCAGGTTTTCCCAAAACCTTTAGGCGTGGAGCATTAACTTCCTGCTCGATCCCCTGCCAGCCTCGTTAGCCAGCATTCTCTTCCTCTGCTGCCGCGTTCTACCTTTCCATTTTTCCTCTTCTCAAGTGTGGAACGATCTGCATGCCATCATTGATGCACCAGAACAACCACTGCATGCATCACGGCAGGGTGTTGATTGGGCATGCACGAGAATTTGGTTCTGCTCGCAATATGGATGATACCTGAACGATGAAGTGAACAGGCATGCTAGCACGGGAGACCTATTTCTGCTATACAATGTTGTTTCTTGCATTATCCTACTCATACTCTGAACAATGTTGATCTTACATTAACAATGCATGTCCTTTTTGATATGATGCAGTGTCCCTCCAGTTACTGCCCTTTGTAATCACACCACCTTTGCCAAAAATAGGGAAGCACAACTCGTTCCTCGCTCGATCAGACGACGGCAAAAGACTGATGATCATTCAGACACATGAGCCGGAAAAGTTATATTGCAAAAACCCCACTGTATACAAGCACCGTGTAATACGTGAGTATTCGGACAGCGGTTGTTACGTCTATGAGCAGGATACCAGCTTGTTGGCGCCTTTAGGATTTTTTAGTTGGAGGCGGGTAAACAGCCTTGGTTCACACTCTCTGTTTCTCGGACTCAATTATCCGATTAACCAGGAGATCACCGTTGGCAAGGACCTTGATGGCAGAGAGGCTCTGTTTGCTATGGAAAACTGTGTCTACATGGTGAGCCCTAGGAGTTCGGGAGCAAACTCCCCTGATTGTCAATGATACAGCCTGCAGCCAAAAGAAGGTGAGAATGACAAAGGCATCCGGATTAACTTTGATCCTTGGATGTCTCAATTACGACAGGCAGTGGTGTGGTTCAAGCCTTCAGGTTGATAGGTAATTTGGCTGTTGCATCGAAAGGGTGGAGTACTGGTGTCTCCGGATCACTGGTCGCTGAAGCGGGGCTGCAAATTATGATGGTGTTGGATCATCTCTTCGAATGACTTTGTTGTCTTTGTTGCTGGTTCTGGATGGGTAGTTCTTTCTTTTGTTATGCATATTCCTTGTCATTTGGTAATCCTCGTCTATGTCACTCTTACTATGTAATAGTTGCTTCTGTTTAGAATGTCATTCTCGTCTAGATCACGAGAGTCTGAGCGCTGCAGATGGGTGCATTTTGGTGGTGTACCAAGACTTCTTATGAACTATCATGTCTTGTTGTTTATGTCAGTAGTAGTCACTAGTCAGTGTCTGAATGTTGTATATATCGTTGTTTCGAACTGTTTCTTGTCTCGAACTACTGGTGGGCTAAATGAGGGCATCATCATTCTCCAGTGTTCAGAGTATATCTCCTTTTTTCAAGTTATATAATTTGAGCTCAGTGTCGTTTCGATGATGTACACTTGTTTGGGACAGTGAGGTGTCGTTGAATATGGGCCGAGTAGTAACGCAATGCCAAACGGGTCAATTATGACTCTCAGGCCGGGCTCTCAAAAGATCCTGAAAAAAAGGCTGGGCTCTCCAAAAAAGAAAGAATAAGGACTCTTAGGCCGACATGTGGGCGCCACCGGTGTTTTCGTGTGCTTGCATGCCGAGAGCATATTGGCGCGTGCTCGAAATTCATGCTACCTTTTCATCCCCAGTCTCCCGCCCCTCCCCCACCTCTGGAATCTCGATTCCTACTCCAGTTTCCCCAAATCCCCCTCCTGTACTCCCCGTACTCAAGCGCACTATCATGTCGCCGGTCAACGCGGATCTCCGAGCCGGAGATCCTAAGGTCTGTCCTGCCTTCGGTCGCTGCGTGCTGTCGCTCAACAGTGGCATGGCGGCGCTTGACGACCATTTTGCCGGCAAAGTGCTGATGGTAACCATCAACGGCGACTGGCCTACCGTCTCGCCAGACGACCTTGTCAAAGCTCTTGGCATTGCGCACGGCATCCAAATAAGTGACTTGCTCGTCGAAGTCTGTCCACCACCGGTTGATTTCTTCGTCAGGTTCCGGACAACTTTCGATTGCAGTCGTTTGTTCGAATCTTCCCGGCATTTGTTCTGCGATGGCGCGCTGGTGAGCTTTGATCGGTGGCACCCAGGATGGGGCTCGGTGCCCTCTGAGCTTGAGTTTTTAACAAAGCTTACCTTCCACGGCATGCCTCGACGTGCTTGGAACAGCGAGTCCATGAACGAGCTTATCAACGACCTTGGAGGTGAGCTCGTAAGTATGTTTATTCCTCCAAACAGCTGGGCTCTGACGGTTATGGCATGGATGAAGAAGCCGTCCACCATACTGAAGGTGATTGTTGTTGAGATACCGGTGTCGTGGGAATGATTCCGACAATAATAAGGTATAGGGCAACGGAGCATGATCTATCGAGATGTATATGGGTGACACGGTGGTTTTAGCGAGTTCGGGCCTCTCACGGTGGAGATAACAACCCTACGTCTTGTGCTCCGGAGAGGCTTTGTTATATCTGAGTATGTATCCGAAAATTACAATGTGTGTTTGAGAGAGAGGGGGGAGAGAGGATCTCCATGCCTGAGCTATGTCCTGAGACTAGAGAGATAGAGGTGGCAAAAAAGAGCCCCTAGTCTAGTGGTGGGGGTGGTTTATATAGAGTGCGCCACCCCCACACCTCCTATGTTACAAAGTGGGGCATGAATGCCATAAAGCCAGCCCACTATCAAGCCTTCACTATGATAATAATGTCGACTGCTTTGCTGCCTGCTGGTCTTCGTATATCTGAGTGAGTCGTACGGTCGAGTGGTGAACTGTGATTCGAGTGGATGGTATGCTACTTGGTCGAGTGGATAGTATGCTGCTTGTCCGAGTGGATAGTATGTCTCTATGAAATTTACCTGGACCCACATGTTGTGTGGACCCCATGCTTCATGATATTTCGACCCTTCGTGGGCCTACCTGTTATGTGTATCCCCAACATTAGCCCCCGAATCGATTGCGATTTTGCAGAACGAGTTTGTGAAAGACACAATTTGGCCCGAGTGATTACGGAAATACTTGGTACCTGTCATCGTGCTTTCAGACAACCAAGGTTTGAACAAAGTCTCAATGGATTCTGGTACTGTGCTTCCCGACTGATCTGGGTAAGTGCCCGCGAGCAGGAACTTGGTGACATTCGATCATCTCTCGGAAGAGGTTAACTTGTGATCAGAGTATTGATGTGTCATTAAATCTGTGCAACAAGATTGACACATGGGCTGCTCTCTCAGAGAGATGCCATTCTTATCCCGGAGGAACGTCAATACAAGTCGGTTTTAGATCCACACTTGTGAGTTTCACGCTTTGAGTCCTAGAAGAAGGCTCAAAACAGGTCCATGGAGGAGCATTAAAACTCACCTTATAGGATTTTTTTGGTAGTCGACGTGATTCTTTAAAAGTTGTTTGTTTGTTGTTCGTCACTTGGACTGGTCAGGCCATACCGAGTGGAGATTACTCCAGTGGGGGCACGCTGAGTGCACCCACTGGGTGTAGTCCCCGAGACCGCCGTCGACTACGAGCAGTCGGCGGGGGTCTAAGAGAGAAAATCTTCTTAACCGGTACTGATTGGACTTGTTCTTCTCTGACTCAGAGGTCAAGTGATCTGCTGGTGGGTTTTCATCGAGCAAAATGTTTCTTTCCAAGTTCTCTTCCAGTGGGGGCACGCTGAGTGCACCCACCGGGTGTAGTCCCCGAGCCTCTGTCGAACTAGATGAGTCTGGCAGAGGGTTTAAGTCTCCCGGTAAACCTCCATGCAGTTGGCACGGTAAATATCTTTGTCTGCAATTGAATCAATCAAGTAATCTTTGTGCACTCGGCACAATGAATGAATTCAGCCTTGAAACTGCCGACTGTAGAAAAAAGCTGGCCACTCCAGGGAGTAATCGTTCCAGTAGTACTTCTTATATTGATCGTTAGATTTTGCGTGAAAGGGGTATTTGTCCGAGTGGACGTGCTTCCCGACTGATCGGGGTATGTTGACTGCAAGGAAAATTTGGTGGCACTTGTATGTATGGTCAGAAAGATATTCCTGATGTGATCAATGGGTCGGTTGAATGGGCGTAAACCCGGAGGACAGCATGGCCAACGGCTGTGCGTAGCCCCCGAGTGATGTTTGAAAGAGGTAAGCTTGCTACAGAGTGTGATATGAGGTTTGATCATATGAGTAACTTAGTCGTTCCCGTGCTGGGGGTGTAAAGGTAAAGACATGTCCAACTGATGGTGATGCGCGAGGTGGCCGAGGGGCGATGATGTGTACAACCGAGTGATGACACGGGGCGGTCGAGTGGTGAAGACATGCATGACCGAGTGGCGATGCGTGGAGCGGCCGAGTCAAGCTGTGCGAGGTGGTTGAATGATGAAGATGTGCACAACTGTGTGGCAATGCGCAGGGGGGCGAGTGGTGAAGAACTACGTGTCCAGCCAAGTGGTTACGCGCGGAGCGGCAGTATGGTGAAGGCATGCACAACCGAGAGGCGACGCACGGAGCGGCCAAGTGGTGAAGATGTGCACAACCGAGTGGCGACGTGTGGGACGGCCGAGTGAGGATGCGCGAGGTGACCGAGTGAAGGACTACGTGTCCAGCCAAGGGGTGACGCGCGGGGCGGCCATGTGGTGAAGGCATGCACAACTGAGAGGCGACACGCAGAGCGGTCAAGCGGTGAAGACGTGCACAACCGAGTGGCGACGTGCGGGACGGCCGAGTGAGGATGTGCGAGGTGGCCGAGTGAAGGACTACGTTTCCAGCCAAGTGGTGATGCGCGGGATGGCTGAATGACGACGAGTGGCGTGGCCAAGTGACGACACGCGGGGCAGCCGAGTGAAAGATTGCGTGTCCAGCCAAGTGGCTGAAATTGTCTTCGAAGGAGTTAGTCGGATGCTTTCGAAGCAAATGTAGTGACGAGGTCAGTGTAGTGTGGTTGCGACGCAACAAGACCGGCGTGACAACTGAGTCTGGGTAGAAATGAAGATGGCGCACAGAGCGTCTGAGTGATTATAAAACTTGTCAAAGTGGCGGATCGAATGCACTTGTTGAAGTGAAGGATCTGACAGGTGATGAAGTACTCGAGTACTCAGCAGAGTGTCATTCCAAACGAGATGCAGCCCCCAAGTGCGGCGTAGCCCCCGTGCGTACTACAGGCTTCGACAACGGACTTGTCGAAATACGAGAAATATAGTGTTCAATGGATGATTTGCAATTCATCGAGTCGGGCTCGGGTCAAGATGAGGAGAAGCTTCCGAGTGATGCTCGAAAGAGGCAAATTCGCAAAAGAGTGAAGTGTGAAATTTAATTACAAAAGGGACTTATCTGTCTCATGCCTGACGAGGTCTATATCATTGATACGATGAAGAGGATTCCATAGAGGGTTTGGCTGGATGTGTTTGAAGTCAACAGAGCGACAAGGTCGGTGTTGTGGTGCGCTAGGACCGGTACGGTGACCGAGTCCGAGCAGCGATGAAGTTGGCGCATAAGGCCGTCGAGTGATCGCGTAACTTGTATAAAAATGGCACAAGCCAATGAAATAATTTCTTGAGGAAATTTGATGTGTGCTGAAATGATTTGTGTGAATAACACCCATAGATACCCGGTGGGAGTGCAAGGGGATTACTAGTTAACTAGCAAGAGTCTGGAAGAGTGAAGGATCTGTTCGAACTTGTCAAAGTGAAGGATCCGACTGAACTCATTGGAATACTGGCAGAAATAAAACGGAAGTGTAGTGTTTTGACTGAGTTGCATCCCCGGAGGAGCGATGCAAACTCGAAATGAAGAACGACACATGGTGTTCGTGAATGATGTATGTGAAAAAATGGAAGTTGGACTTGGGAGTCACATAACCAGAACTAAGCAAGTATGTGAAAATAAACAGCCGAGCGTAGAGGTACACTCGGTGGCGTGGCCTCCGAGTGAACGTGATGTGTGAATTATGGGATACTCGGAGTGACGGAAATAACATAATGTAAAATGACTTAGCTGTCTGAACCGAGTGGCGACGCGTGGGGCAGCCGAGTGGTGATGAGGTGACCAACCGATGCCGACGCGGGGGGCGGCCGAGTGGTTATGAGGTGACCAACCAAGTGGCGACGCGCGGGGCGGCCGAGTGGTTATGAGGTGACCAACCTATGGTGACGCGCGGGGCGGCCGAGTGGTTATGAGGTGACCAACCGAGTGGCGATGCGCGGG
>NC_041384.1:553244382-553263585 GCF_002162155.2 Triticum dicoccoides
ATGAGGTGACCAACCGAGTGGCGACGCGCGGGGAGGCCGAGTGGTGATGAGGTCACCAACCGATGGCGACGCGCGGGGCGGCCTAGTGGTGATGAGGTGACCAACCGAGTGGCGACATGCGGGGTGGCCGAGTGGTTATGAGGTGATCAACCGAGTGGCGACGCACGGGGCGGCCGAGTGGTTATGAGGTGACCAACCGAGTTGCGACGTGCGGGGCGGCCGAGTGGTTATGAGGTGACAAACCTATGGGGACGCTGTAACACCCCGGATGTAATTTACCTAACATGTACTCCTACTCTTGCCGTTTCCGGCGCTAAAAGTTATTTTATTTCCTCGGTTTCGGGCTTTTGTCTCTGTGTGTTGTTGCCTTTGTCATGCATCTCATATCATGTCAACATTTGCATTGCATTTGCATACGTGTTCGTCTCATGCATCCGAGCATTTTCCCCGTTGTTCGTTTTGCATTCCGGTGCTCCTATCTCTTCCGGTGGTCTTTTCTACCTCTTTTCGTGCGTGGGGGTTAAACATTTCCGGATTGGACCGAGACTTGCCACGGGGCCTTGGTTTACTACCGGTAGACCGTCTGTCAAGTTTCGTACCATTTGAACTTTGTTTGATACTCCAACGGTTAACCGAGGGACCGAGAAGGCCTCGTGTGTGTTGCAGCCCAACACCCTTCCATTTTGGCCCAAAACCCACCAAAACTCTCTCCATCATCTAGAGCGTTCGATCACGATCGCGTGGCCGAAAACCGCACCTCATTTGGACTCTCCTAGCTCCCTCTATGCCTATATAATGAACCCCCTCCGAAATTCCCGGGTGACACCCTAACCGTCTCCCTCTCCTCGCGGCCGGACGAAATCTTGCCGGCCGGACGTGTCTGACCCGCCCGCCAGCGCCACGTTGCGCTTTCCGATTCGTCGCTGCCCCGCGCCCACATCGCCGCGCCGCCACCCGTGCGCCGGCCCGCCCGGCCCGCGTAGGGCCCCCGCAGCCCGGATCGGAGCGCCGCCCCTGTCTCCTTCCTCCTCCCGTCCGGCGCCCGAGCCGCCCAGCGCCGCCACCTCGCCATCTCCGGTAGTCGCGCCGCCGTGCGCTCCTCGCCAGCCGGAGCCGCGCTTTGTTCCGCATCGGCCGCACCTCGCCGCCCCCACCGCCGCAGCCTCGCCGCCGACGTCCGCCGTCCCCGCCGCCTTCCTCCCGCGCCAGCATGCGCCGCGCCAAGTCCGGCGAACTACAACGAACTCCGGTGAGTGCATCGTGAACCGTGCCAGATCTGGATCTGAGACTTTCTCCTCGTTTGACTTTCCCCCGAAACCCTTGTTATTTTTTGCGTTTTCATCATGCCGTAATTTTGCATCCGTAGCTCCGTTTTGCGCATGTAGCATATCAAAATGTTCGCCTCAGAGAGTACATCATTTCATCGCATTGCATTATTTTCATTTGAGCTCATCTTGATGCCCGAAATGCTTTTGGAAGAGAGCTATTTGAGATAATTGTCAGATCTGCTGCATCAAATAGCTATTTGTCATTTTTACCATGATTAATGTGTGCATGATATGCTCATGAGCTCTACATGTGTTTTGTTATATGTCATGCCATCTTTACAGAGGTGCTTACCATGTATTTTTGTGACATGTGTGGTGACTAGCACAAGCTTGCAAAGTAGTGCATTCGTTAATGCTGATTTCAGGGACTTAGAATTTCACTAAGTCCTTGATCTGATTTTATCAATATGCCATATGTTCATGTTGTTTCCTAGTGATCTGTGCCCCTTTTGAGGATGATCAGTACGGATGATTTTTTAATATTGTGGTAATCTATCCATCCATGTCTTTGTTTGCAATTATGGAGCACCCTAGATTGAGTCAATCGAGCTCTACTTTTGCTATTTCGTGAATCCTAGCAGACTGTTTACTTGTTAGCGATTTTGCCTAGGATGTTGTTGTTGATCCGTGCATGATATGTTATTGTTCTTGCCATGTCTAGCTTCTATAATATGTATTCTTGATGAGTGTATGCTTAGGTTGTCATTCCTTGCTCTGTAGTGAGTGCATCGAGCTCGTGAACATGCCTATTCATTAACAGATTTGCATGCTCCAGTTTTTCACTAAGTCTGTAATCTGATTATGTTTTTGAGTCATTAAGTGCTTTGAGTAGCTTCATGTCATGCCTTGATTTGCCATGTTAAGTTCCTGTAGCATATAGTTTTCATGCTCCAAAGTGTGCTACCTGAAGTGAAATTCCAGACTTGTGTTAATTTCACTAAGTCTGAAACCTGTTATCGTTTGCATTTTTGCCATGCTTGTTTGAACCTGTTAATGGATGAATTGGCCGTAGCTCACTGTTCATATTTTGTCAAGAATCATGAGTGGATCCCTGCCATGTATTTTTTTGCCATTTTTTGAGTTCTGTAGCATATTTATCTTGATGCATTTAGATGGCTACTTGCTGTTTATCGTAGACTGGTGCCATATTTGTTTTGCTTGCCATTTCCAAACCGTACATCCGATTCCGGTGATCTTTATATCAATTTCAACCGAAATCACCTCACCTTTCCAGTGGTACTCTTGGATTTCCAAGTTGAGGCCAGGTTCAATCATTCCTTGTCAAATCTTGCATATGCATCACATATCACATCCCGCATAGCATACCATGTTTGCATCATATTTGTTTGAGCTTTGCACATGGTTGATTGTGTTCCTTTTGCTTGTTTGTCTTGTTTGGGTAGAGCCGGGAGACGAGTTCGCTAACAAGGAGCCCATTGAGTGTGCTTACGAGGATCAAGTCAACTCTAACAACTTTGCAGGCAAGATGATCATACCCTCGAAATCACTTCTATCTTTGCTTGCTAGATGCTCGCTCTTTTGCTATGCCTATGCTACGATGCCTACCACTTGCTTATCATGCCTCCCAAATTGCCATGTCAAACCTCTAACCCACCATGTCCTAGCAAACTGTTGTTTGTCTATGTTACCGCTTTGCTCAGCCCCTCTTATAGCGTTGCTAGTTACAGGTGAAGATTGGAGATCGTTCCTTGTTGGAACATTGGTTATTGTTGGGATATCACTATATTATCTTGTTATCTTAATGCATCTATATACTTGGTAAAGGGTGGAAGGCTCGGCCTTTTGCCTAGTGATTTGTTCCACTCTTGCCGCCCTCGTTTCCGTCATATCGGTGTTATGTTCCCGGATTTTGCGTTCCTTACGCGGTTGGGTGATAATGGGAACCCCTTGACAGTTCGCCTTGAATAAAACTCTTCCAGCAATGCCCAACCTTGCTTTTACCATTTGCCACCTAGCCTCTTTTTCCCTTGGCTTTCCGGAGCCCAAGGGTCATCTTATTTAAACCCCCCCGGGCCAGTGCTCTCTGAGTGTTGGTCCAAACTAGAGCCCTGTGCAGCGCCCCCTCGGGGAAACTCGAGGTTTGGTTTTAGTTGTATGGAGCGCTCATCTGAGTGTGCCCTGAGAACAAGATATGTGCAGCTCCTATCGGGATTTGTCGGCACATTCGGGCGGTGTTGCTGGTTTTGTTTTACCTTGTCGAAGTTGTCTTGTAGAACCGAGATACCGAGTCTGATCGAAATGTCTCGGGAGAAGGTATATCCTTCGTTGACCGTGAGAGCTTGTGATGGGCTAAGTTGGGACTCCCCTGCAGGGATTTGAACTTTCGAAAGTCGTGCCCGCGGTTATGGGCAGATGGGAATTTGTTAATGTCCGATTGTAGATAACATGAACCTTAACTTAATTAAAATGATTCAACTGCGTGTGTTACCATGATGGTCTCTTCTCGGCGGAGCCCGGGAAGTGAACACGGTGTTGGAGTAATGTTTGACGTAGGTTGTTCTATAGTTCTTCGTTCGTGCTTTGCCTTCTCTTCTCGCTCTCCTTTGCGAACAGGTTAGCCACCATATATGCTAGTCGTTTGCTGCAGCTCCACATATTACCTTGCCTTACCTATAAGCTTAAATAGTCTTGATCGCGAGGGTGCGAGATTGCTGAGTCCCCCTGGCTCACAGATTACTTCCAAACCAGATGCAGGGACCGATGATTCCGTTCCAGATGATGCGCTTGAGCTCAAGTGGGAGTTCGACAAAGACTCACGCCGTTACTATGTGTCTTTCCCTGATGATCAGTAGTGGTGCCCAGTTGGGGTGATCGGGACCGTGTCGCATGTTGGGGTTGATCTTTTATTTTGGTACCGTAGTTGGACCATGAGTGTATTGGATGATTGTAATGTTATTTATGTACTTGTGTGACGTGGCGAGTGTAAGCCAACTATGTACCTTTTCCCTATTATCTATTTACATGGGTTGTTGTGAAGATTACCTTACTTGCGACATTGCTTTCAATGCGGTTATGCCTCTAAGTCATGCTTTGACACGTAGGAGATATAGCCGCATCGAGGGCGTTACAAGTTGGTAATCAGAGCCTTCCCCGACCTTAGGATCCCCCCTGCTTGATCGAATTAGCTGACAAGTTGAGTCTAGAAAAATGTTTTGAGTCATTTAGGAATTATATATCAGAGAGTTTAGGAATTCTTTTTACTCCCAGTCCCTTCATCGCTCTGGTAAGGCATCCTGATGTAGAGTTTTGTCTCTTCTCTTCTCAAATTTCACTAAAAAAAATTTAGGATCACGTGGGTATCTTGGAATCGTTCCGATCGATTTGTGACGAGAACATTGTTCTTGGTGCCTCCTGTCATTTAGGGCTTGTGGCAGTGTCCCGGGGAGTTGAGCTCCGAGGTGTTGTCGTCACAATTTTATCGTTGCAGTTCTGGAATACCTGAGTTTAGTTCGCCGACATCGAAAATATCGTTTATGCAGTTGTTGGTGAGATAACCTCGACGCCACCCAGTACTGGGGTGGGAGTTCAGGAGTATTGCCATAACTTGTATAACGGATGCTTTTCGAAGGTTGAGGTAGACAATTTATGAAGTTTTCTCGGTTATGTGTTGAAGGATGGATACAGCTGGATGTAGGATTTGCTAGATTTGGATGAGATATTATGCTTCCTCTGTATCCCCAACACCTGATTGCATAACCGGAAAGGTTCGGGAGTTTCATAGGTGGGAATTCTTGTAGCTCTAGTTTCTTCTTCCACAGATATTTGGTTTGAGATTGGGTGATCCTTACCGAGTATTCGTTCTTGTTCCGTACCTTGTTGTTGTTTTTCTTCTACCTCAATTCTAAGTGGCTTCTCAATTTATGGATATGTGACCATTTCAATTGGAATGCATACGTTCATTTTGTTCGGATGTGAAGACTATATGTTGCAATTTCAACCCGTTTGATTCAGCTTCAATATTTGGCTATCAATGTGCTAATGGATGTCAACCTCTTCAGGATGGCTCCTCTAACGCGCACAACTCCGAATCCTGATCCGCCACCACCACCCCGTCCCCCGGAGGCATGGCAAGCTATGATGGCCGCTACCAATGCAAACACGCAACTGATCATGCAACTTCTTCAAGAGCGCAACCAAGCGAACCAAGGCAACCAGGGCAACAATCAGAATCACTTTGCTACACTCAACCAGTTCCTTGCTAACCAGACAAAGACTTTCAGCAATTGCGTTGAGGCAACTGACGCTGATGATTGGCTCGTGGACTTGTGCAAGCATTTCGAGTGCAGTAACATCAGGCCAGAGGACTTTGTCAAGTTCGCTTCCTTCCAACTCAAAGACCAAGATGCAGAATGGTTTCAGCAGTACAAAGATTCTAGAGGAGGCCGTGTGATTACCTGGGATGAATTCCGTCAAGACTTCAAAGCTCATCGTATTCCTCAGAGCGTGGTTGAAAGCAAGCGTGAGGAATTCCGCAACCTGAAGCAAGGCTCTATGTCTGTCTATGACTACAACAAGATGTTTCAGAAGCTCGCCCTCTTTGCTAAGCAGGACGTCCCTGACGAGAAGAGCATGATATACCAGTTCAGGGGTGGTCTCAGAGAAGAAATCCAGCTAGCTCTTGTTCTCTTTGAGCCCTTGAGGTACGATGAGTTTTACAACATGGCATTGAAGCAAGAGGTTGCTCAACTGAAGTGTGATGCTTCCAAGAAGCGAGTCAGAGATGCTACTCCTTCTTCCTCTACTCAAGTGGCTAAGCAGCAGAAGTATTGGCTTCCTCCTCCTCCGTTCCGTGAGCCTTATCGGCAGAAGAGCAAAGGTGGAAGTGGATCTTCCCACCCACCCAACCCTGGCTTTCAGAACAAGACTTCGTCTCAAGCTTCAAGATCGAGTGCTCTGTATCATCGTCCGCTTTCAGAGGTCACGTGCAACAAGTGCCAACAGAAGGGTCACTATGCCAACAAATGCTTCAATCAGAGGCGTCTCCCTCCTCCTCCTCCTGTGAGATCGGCAAGTACAGCTATGGTTAAGCATAATCCCAAGTACGCCAAGGTCAACATGGTGAATGCAGCTCAGGCAGAGGACTCGTCAGATGTCATCATGGGTAACCTTCCTGTTAACGATATTCCTGCAAGAGTTCTTTTTGACACTGGTGCATCGCATTGTTTCATTTTCAAACCTTTTGCATCAAAGTATGAGTGCGATTATCAGTATCTGCAAAGCTCTTTGCAAATCGTGTCACCGGGCAAGCAAATGACAGCTAATATATGTGTCCCGGATGTTACTATCACGTTGGGCGACTACAAATTTCTAGCTTCTCCTATTGTTCTGGGTGACTCGGATATCGATCTTATTCTCGGAATGGATTGGCTTTCTAAGCACAAGGCGCATCTTGATTGTGCAGCCAGGCAGATTCAATTGACTCATTCGTCTGAGGATGTAATTGTCTTTGCCGCTCGTGATGATACCATCCGTCTGTTTTCTCTCAATGAGAAGGGTGAACTGGATGCCATCTCTCAAATTCAAGTCGTTTGCGAATATCAAGACGTCTTTCCAGAAGAGCTTCTAGGAATGCCTCCGCACCGGCCAGTTGAATTCGTCATTGATCTTGAGCCTGGCACGGAACCGGTGTGCAAACGTCCTTACAAGCTTGGACCTGAAGAGTTGAAGGAGCTGAAGAAGCAACTCGATATTCAAGAGCGAATGGGTCTCATCCGACCTAGTTCTTCTCCGTCGGGTTGTGGAGTACTTTTTGTAAGAAGAAGGATGGAACTGACTGACTTTGTGTTGACTACCGTCCATTGAACAAGAAGACTATCAAGAACAAGTACCCACTTCCCAACATCAATGAGCTGTTCGAACAACTCAAAGGTGCCCAAGTATTCTCCAAGCTTGATCTCCGTATGGGTTATCACCAGATTCGAATCCGTGAGCAAGATATTCCCAAGACGGCTTTCAGAACAAGCTATGGTTCATATGAATACACTGTCATGTCTTTTGGCCTCGTCAACGCTCCTCCGACTTTCTCTCGTATGATGAACTTCATCTTCAACGCCTACACAAATGACTTCGTTTTGGTCTATATCGATGACATTCTGGTCTTTTCGAAGAACAAGGAAGATCATGCCAAGCACTTGCGTTTGGTGCTCGATATGCTCAGGGAACATCAGTTCTATGCCAAGTTCTCAAAGTGCGAGTTTTGGCTCGATGAGGTTCTCTATCTTGGGCATATCATCTCTGCCAAGGGCATAGCGGTGAATCCTGAGAAGGTGTCTGCAATTGTGAATTGGGAACCACCTCAGAACGTGAAGCAACTCTGCAGCTTCCTTGGTCTCGCAAGCTACTGTCGAAGGTTCATTGAGAACTTTTCAAAGATCGCGAAGCCTCTTTCAAACCTTCTCCAAAAGCACATCAAGTACGTTTGGTCTCCGGAATGTGACATCGCTTTCAACACTTTGAAAGAGAAATTGGTCACTGCTCCAGTTCTAACTCCTCCTGATGAATCCAAACCGTTCGAGGTCTTCTGCGATGCCTCTCTTCAAGGTCTTGGTGCAGTGTTGATGCAAGAGAAGAAAGTTGTGGCTTATACTTCTCGCCAGTTGAAGCCCAACGAGAAGAACTACCCCACTGATGACCACGAGTTGGCGGCAGTTGTGCATGCTCTTTTGACTTGGAGACATCTCTTTTTGGGAAGAAAAGTGGACATTTTCACTGACCACAAGAGTCTCAAGTACATCTTCACTCAGCCTAATCTCAACCTCAGGCAGACTCGTTGGGTCGAAATGATTCAAGAGTATAATCCGAGTATCGAGTATACTCCAGGCAAGGCCAATGTGATTGCTGACGCTTTGAGCAGGAAGGCTTACTGCAACAGTCTGAATCTCAAGCCTTACCAACCCGAGCTTTGTGAAGCTTTCTGCAAACTCAATCTTCAAGTTGTTCCTCAAGGTTTCCTTGCCAACCTTCAAGTCTCTCCTACTTTGGAAGATCAGATTCGCGAGGCTCAACTTCTTGATGCTATGGTGAAGAAGGTGAAGATTGGGATTGCCAAGAGCCAACCCAAGTACAAGTGTTATCGCCTTGATGACAAGGATACTCTCTTCTTCAAGGATCATATTGTTGTGCCTAAAGGTGACCTTCATAAAGTCATCATGAACGAGGCTCACAATTCACTCCTCTCCATCCACCCTGGGAGTACGTGTTGGGGAACGTAGCATAAATTCAAAATTTTCTACGTGTCACCAAGATCTATCTATGGAGTCATCTAGCAACGAGGGAGGAGTGGATCTACATAACCTTGTAGATCGCGCGTGGAAGCGTTCAAGAGAACGGGGTTGATGGAGTCGTACTCATCGTGATCCAAATCACCGATGATCCTAGCGCCGAACGGAAGGCACCTCCGCGTTCAACACACGTACAGAGCAGCGACGTCTCCTCCTTCTTGATCCAGCAAGAGGGAAGGAGAGGTTGATGGAGATCCAGCAGCATGACGGCGTGGTGGTGGAAGTAGCGGGATTCCAACAGGGCTTCGCCAAGCGTTGCGGGAGGAGGGAGATGTGTAATGGGAGGGAGAGGGAGGTGCCAGGGCTTAGGTGCGGCTGCCCTCCCTTTCCCCCACTATATATAGGGCCAAGGGAGAGGGGTGGCGCAGCCTTTGGCCCTTCCTCCAAGGAAGGGTGCGGCCAGGGAGGAGTCCCTCCTCCCCAAGGCACCTCGGAGGTGCCTTCCCCTTTTAGGACTCTTCCTTTCCCTCTTCTCTTGGCGCATGGGCCTCTTGGGGCTGGTGCCCTTGGCCCATATAGGCCAAGGCGCACCCCCTACAGCCCATGTGGCCCCCCGGGGCAAGTGGCTCCACCCGGTGGCCCCCGGGACCCTTCCGGTGGTCCTAGTACAATACCGATGACCCCGAAACTTGTCCCGATAGCCGAAATAGCACTTCCTATATATAATTCTTTACCTCCAGACCATTCCGGAACTCCTCGTGACGTCCGGGATCTCATCCAAGACTCCGAACAACTTTCGGGTTACCGCATACTAATATCTCTATAACCCTAGCGTCACCGAACCTTAAGTGTGTAGACCCTACGGGTTCGGGAGACATGCAGACATGACCGAGATGACTCTCCGGTCAATAACCAACAGCGGGATTTGGATACCCATGTTGGCTCCCACATGGTCCACGATGACCTCATCGGATGAACCACGATGTCAAGGACTTAATCAATCCCGTATACAATTCCCTTTGTCTAGCGGTACGATACTTGCCCGAGATTCGATCGTCGGTATCCCGATACCTTGTTCAATCTCGTTACCGGCAAGTCTCTTTACTCGTTTTGTAACACATCATCCCGTGATCAACTCCTTGATCACATTGTGCACATTATGATGATGTCCTACCGAGTGGGCCCAGAGATACCTCTCCGTCACACGGTGTGACAAATCCTAGTCTCGATTCGTGCCAACCCAACAGACACTTTCGGAGATACCTGTAGTGTACCTTTATAGCCACCCAGTTACGTTGTGACGTTTGGCACACCCAAAGCACTCCTACGGTATCCGGGAGTTGCACAATCTCATGGTCTAAGGAAATGATACTTGACATTAGAAAAGCTTTAGCATACGAACTATACGATCTTTGTGCTAGGCTTAGGATTGGGTCTTGTCCATCACATCATTCTCCTAATGATGTGATCCCGTTATCAACGACATCCAATGTCTATGGTCAGGAAACCGTAACCATCTATTGATTAACGAGCTAGTCAACTAGAGGCTTACTAGGGACATGGTGTTGTCTATGTATCCATACATGTATCTGAGTTTCCTATCAATACAATTCTAGCATGGATAGTAAACGATTATCATGAACAAGGAAATATAATAATAACTAATTTATTATTGCCTCTAGGGCATATTTCCAACAGTCTCCCACTTGCACTAGAGTCAATAATCCAGTTCACATCGATATGTGATTAACACTCAAGGTCACATCCCCATGTGACTAACACCCAAAGAGTTTACTAGAGTCAATAATCTAGTTCACATTACCATGTGATTAACACTCGATGAGTTCTGGGTTTGATCATGTTATGCTTGTGAGAGATGTTATAGTCAACGGGTCTGAATCTTTCAGATCCGTATGTACTTCGCAAATTTCTATGTCATCTTGTAGATGCAACTACTACGCTACAATTGGAGCTATTCCAAATAACTGTTCTACTATACGAATCCAGTTTACTACTCAGAATAATCTGGATTAGTGTAAAAGTTTGCATCGGCGTAACCGTTTACGACGAACTCTTTTACCACCTCCATAATCGAGAAAATTCCTTAGTCCACTTGTTACTAAGGATAACTTTGTCCACTATCTTGTGATCCATTCTTGGATCACTCTTGTACCCCTTGACTGACTCATGGCAAGGCACATTTCAGGTGCGGTACACAGCATAGCATACTGTAGAGCCTATGTCTTAAGCATAGGGGACGACTTTCGTCCTTTCTCTCTATTCTGCCGTGGTCGAGCTTTAAGTCTTAACTTCATACCTTACAACTCAGGCAAGAACTCCTTCTTTGACTGATCCATCTTGAACACCTTCAAGATCATGTCAAGGTATGTGCTCATTTGAAAGTACCATTAAGCGTTTTGATCTATCCTTATATATCTTGATGCTCAATGTTCAAGTAGCTTAATCCAGGCTTTCCATTGAAAAACACTTTTCAAATAACCCAATATGCTTACCAGAAATTCCACGTCATTTCTGATCCACAATATGTCAACAACATGTACTCATCAGAAATTCCATAGTGCTCCCACTCACTTCTTTGGAAATACAAGTTTCTCATAAACTTTGTGTAAACCCAAAATCTTTGATCATCTCATCAAAGCATACATTCCAACTCCGAGATGCTTACTCCAGTCCTTAGAAGGAATGCTGGAGCTTTGCATACTTATTAGCATCTTTCAGGATTGACAAAAACCTTCCGGTTGTATCACATACAACCTTTCCTCAAGAAAATCGTCGAGGAAACAATGTTTTGACATCCTATATGCAAGATTTGCAGTAATCGCTAATATAATTCCAACAGACTCTTAGCATCGCTACGAGTGAGAAAGTCTCATCATAGTCAACTCCTTGAACTTGTCGGGAAACATCTTAACGACAAGTCGAGCTTTCTTAATGGTGACATTTACCATCATTGTCCGTCTTCCTTTTAAAATCCATCTGTACTCAATAGCCTTACGACCATCGAGCCGTTCTGCCAAAGTCTACACTTTGTTTTCATACATGGATCCTCTCTCGGATTTTATGGCCTCGAGCCATTTATCGGAATCCGGGCCCACCATCGCTTCTCCATAGCTCGTAGGTTCATTGTTGTCTAGCAACATCACTTCCAAGACAGGATTACGTACCACTCTGAAGTAGTACGCATCCTTGTCATCCTACGAGGTTTGGTAGTGACTTGATCTGAAGTTTCATGATCACTATCATAAGCTTCCACTTCAATTGGTGTAGGTGCCACAGGAACAACTTCCTGTGCCCTGCCACACACTAGTTGAAGAGACGGTTCAATAACCTCATCAAGTCTTCACCATCCTCCCATTCAATTCATTCGAGAGAAACTTTTCCTCGAGAAAAGACCCGATTCTAGAAACAATCCCTTATTGCTTTCGAATCTGAGACAGGAGGTATACCCAACTGTTTTGGGTGTCCTATGAAGATGCATTTATCCGCTTTGGGTTCGAGCTTATCAGCCTCAAACTTTTTCGCATAAGCGTCGCAGCCCCAAACTTTTAAGAAATGACAGCTTAGGTTTCTCTAAACCATAGTTCATACGGTGTCATCTCATCGGAATTACGTGGTGCCCCTTTTAAAGTGAATGTGGTTGTCTCTAATGCCTAACCCATAAATTATCGTGGTAATTCGATAAGAGACATCATGGTATGCATCATATCCAATAGGGTGCAGTTATGATGTTCGGACACACCATCACACTATGGTGTTCCAGGCTGTATTAGTTGTGAAACAATTTCCACAATGTCTTAATTCTGTGCCAAACTCGTAATTCAGATATTCATCTCTATGATCATATCATAGATGTTTTATCCTCTTGTCACGATGATCTTTCAACTTCACCCTGAAATTACTTGAACCTTCCAATAATTCAGACTCGTGATTCATCAAGTAAATATACTCAACATCTACTCAAATCATCTGTGAAGTAAGAACATAACGATATCCACTACACGCCTCAGCACTCATTGGACTGCACACATCAAAATGTATTACTTCCAACAAGTTGCTTTCTAGTTCCATTTTACTGAAAACGAGGCTTTCAGTCATCTTGCCCATGTGGTATGATTTGCATGTCTCAAGTGATTGAAAATCAAGTGAGTCCAAACGATCCATCTGTATAGAGTTTCTTCATGCATATCTACCAACAAACATGGTTCGCATGTCTCAATCCTTTCAAAAATGAGTGAGTCCAAAGATCCATCAACATGGAGCTTCTTCATGCGTTTTATACCGATATGACTTAAGTGGCAGTGCCACAAGTAGGTGGTACTATCATTACTATCTTTTGGCATGAACATGTGTATCACTACGATCGAGATTCAATAAACCATTCATTTTAGGTGTAAGACCATTGAAGGTATTATTCAAATAAACAGAGTAACCATTATTCTCTTTAAATGAATAACCGTATTGCGATAGACATAATCCAATCATGTCTATGCTCAACGCAAACACCAATCTCGATGGTAGAGGGAGCGTATGATATTTGATCAACCTTGGAAATACTTCCAACACATATCGTCATCTCACCTTTAGCTAGTCTCTGTTTATTCCGTAGCTTTTATTTCGAGTTACTAACACTTAGCAACCGAACCGGTATCTAATACCCTGGTGCTACTAGGAGTACTAGTAAAGTACACATCAACACAATGTATATCCAATATACTTCTATCGACCTTGCCAGCCTTCTCATCTACCAAGTATCTAGGGTAATTCTGCTCCAGTGGCTGTTCCCCTTATTACAGAAGCACTTAGTCTCGGGTTTGGGTTCAACCTTGGGTTTCTTCACTAGAGCAGCAGCTGAATTGCCGTTTCATGAAGTATCCCTTCGTGCCCTTGCCCTTCTTGAAACTAGTGGTTTCACCAACCATCAACAATTGATGCTCCTTCTTGATTTCTACTTTTGTGGTGTCAAACATCGTGAATATCTCAAGGATCATCATATATGTCCCTGATATATTATAGTTCATCACGAAGCTCTAGCAGCTTGGTGGTAATGACTTCGGAGAACCATCACTATTTCATCTGGAAGATCAACTCCCACTTGATTCAAATGATTGTTGTACTCAGACAATCTGAGCACAAGCTCAACAATTGAGATTTTCTCCCTTAGTTTGTGGGCTAAGAAAATCGTCGGAGGTCTTATACCTCTTGACGTGGGCACGAGCCTGAAATCCCAATTTCAGCCCTCGAAACACCTCATATGTTTCGCGACGTTTCAAAACGTCTTCGGTGCCTCAACTCTAAGTCGTTTAACTGAACTATCACGTAGTTATCAAAATGTGTATGTCAGATGTTCGCAACATCCATAGTCAACGTTCGAGGTTCAGCACACTGAGCGGTGCATTAAGGACATAAGCCTTCTATGAAGCAACGAGGACAATCCTCAGTCTACGGACCTAGTCCGCATAATTGCTACTATCAACTTTCAACTAAATTTTCTCTAGGAACACATCTAAACAGTAGAACTGAAACGCGAGCTACGACATAATTTGCGAAGACCTTTTGACTATGTTCAGGATAATTAAGTTCATCTTATGAACTCCCACTCAGATAGACATCCCTCTAGTCATCTAAGTGATTACATGATCCGAGTCAACTAGGCCGTGTCCGATCATCACGTGAGACGGACTAGTCAACATCGGTGAACATCTTCATTATGATCGTATCTACTATACGACTCATGCTCGACCTTTCGGTCTCTTGTGTTTCGAGGCCATGTCTGTACATGCTAGGCTCGTCAAGTCAACCTAAGTGTTTTGCGTGTGTAAATCTGTCTTACACCCGTTGTATGTGAACGTTAGAATCTATCACACCCGATCATCACGTGGTGCTTCGAAACAACGAACTGTCGCAACGGTGCATAGTTAGGGGGAACACTTTCTTGAAATTATTATGAGGGATCATCTTATTTACTACCATCGTTCTAAGTAAACAAGATGCAAAAACATGATAAACATCACATGCAATCAAATAGTGACATGATATGGCCAATATCATATTGCTCCTTTTGATCTCCATCTTCGGGGCTCCATGATCATTATCGTCACCGGCATGACACCATGATCTCCATCATCGTGTCTTCATGAAGTTGTCTCGCCAACTATTACTTCTACTACTACAGCTAAAGGTTAGCAATAAAGTAAAGTAATTACATGACGTTTATGTTGACACGCAGGTCATAAATAAATAAAGACAACTCCTATGGCTCCTGCCAGTTGTCATACTCATCGACATGCAAGTCGTGATTCCTATTACAGGAACATGATCATCTCATACATCACATATATCATTCATCACATCCTTTGGCCATATCACATCACATAGCATACCCTGCAAAAACAAGTTAGACGTCCTCTAATTGTTGTTTGCATGTTTTACGTGGCTGCTATGGGTTTCTAGCAAGAACGTTTCTTACCTACGCAAAGACCACAACGTGATATGCCAATTGCTATTTACCCTTCATAAGGACCCTTTTCATCGAATCCGATCCGACTAAAGTGGGAGAGACAGACACCCGCTAGCCACCTTATGCAACTAGTGCATGTCAGTCGGTGGAACCAGTCTCACGTAAGAGTACGTGTAAGGTCGGTCCGGGACGCTTCATCCCACAATACCGCCGAATCAAGATTGGACTAGTAACAGTAAGCATATTGAACAAAATCAACGCCCACAACTACTTTGTGTTCTACTCGTGCATAGTAACTACGCATAGACCTAGCTCATGATGCCACTGTTGGGGAACGTAGCATAACTTCAAAATTTTCCTACGTGTCACCAAGATCTATCTATGGAGTCATCTAGCAACGAGGGAGGAGTGGATCTACATAACCTTGTAGATCGCGCGCGGAAGCGTTCAAGAGAACGGGGTTGATGGAGTCGTACTCGTCGTGATCCAAATCACCGATGATCCTAGCGCCGAACGGACGACACCTCCGCGTTCAACACACGTACGGAGCAGCGACGTCTCCTCCTTCTTGATCCAGCAAGGGGGAAGGAGAGGTTGATGGAGATCCAGCAGCACGACGGCGTGGTGGTGGAAGTAGCGGGATTCCAACAGGGCTTCGCCAAGCGCTACGGGAGGAGGGAGATGTGTCATGGGAGGGAGAGGGAGGCGCCAGGGCTTAGGTGCGGCTGCCCTCCCTTTCCCCCACTATATATAGGGCCAAGGGAGAGGGGGGCGCAGCCTTTGGCCCTTCCTCCAAGGAAGGGTGCGGCCAGGGAGGAGTCCCTCCTCCCCAAGGCACCTCGGAGGTGCCTTCCCCTTTTAGGACTCTTCCTTTCCCTCTTCTCTTGGCGCATGGGCCTCTTGGGACTGGTTCCCTAGGCCCATATAGGCCAAGGTGCACCCCCTACAGCCCATGTGGCCCCCCGGGGCAGGTGGCCCCACCCGGTGGACCCCCGGGACCCTTCCGGTGGTCCCGGTACAATACCGATGACCCCGAAACTTGTCCCGATAGCCGAAATAGCACTTCCTATATATGATTCTTTACCTCCGGACCATTCCGGAACTCCTCGTGGCGTCCGGGATCTCATCCGGGACTCCGAACAACTTTCGGGTTACCGCATACTAATATCTCTATAACCCTAGCGTCACCGAACCTTAAGTGTGTAGACCCTACGGGTTCGGGAGACATGCAGACATGACCGAGATGACTCTCCGGTCAATAACCAACAGCGGGATTTGGATACCCATGTTGGCTCCCACATGTTCCACGATGATCTCATCGGATGAATGACGATGTCAAGGACTTAATCAATCCCGTATACAATTCCCTTTGTCTAGCGGTACGATACTTGCCCGAGATTCGATCGTCGGTATCCCGATACCTTGTTCAATCTCGTTACCGGCAAGTCTCTTTACTCATTTTGTAACACATCATCCCGTGATCAACTCCTTGATCACATTGTGCACATTATGATGATGTCCTACCGAGTGGGCCCAGAGATACCTCTCCGTCACACGGAGTGACAAATCCCAGTCTCGATTCGTGCCAACCCAACAGACACTTTCGGAGATACCTGTAGTGTACCTTTATAGCCACCCAGTTACGTTGTGACGTTTGGCACACCCAAAGCACTCCTATGGTATCCGGGAGTTGCACAATCTCATGGTCTAAGGAAATGATACTTGACATTAGAAAAGCTTTAGCATACGAACTATACGATCTTTGTGCTAGGCTTAGGATTGGGTCTTGTCCATCACATCATTCTCCTAATGATGTGATCCCATTATCAACGACATCCAATGTCCATGGTCAGGAAACCGTAACCATCTATTGATTAACGAGCTAGTCAGCTAGAGGCTTACTAGGGACATGGTGTTGTCTATGTATCCACACATGTATCTGAGTTTCCTATCAATACAATTCTAGCATGGATAATAAACGATTATCATGAACAAGGAAATATAATAATAACTAATTTATTATTGCCTCTAGGGCATATTTCCAACAGTATGAAGATGTATCAGGACCTCAA
Organism: Triticum dicoccoides; assembly: GCF_002162155.2. Classification (NCBI taxonomy): domain Eukaryota; kingdom Viridiplantae; phylum Streptophyta; class Magnoliopsida; order Poales; family Poaceae; genus Triticum; species Triticum dicoccoides. Next base: position 553,261,502 of record NC_041384.1, read on the forward strand.
GTAGGCTTATTGGTGGACTCGAATGAAGCGCGAGATTGCTCAGTTCGTGAATGAATGTGATGTCTGCAGAAGAGTGAAGGCAGAACACCAACGGCCAGCTGTTCTCCTCCAACCTCTTTCCATTCCAGAATGGAAGTTTGACCACATTGAGATGGACTTCGTGACTGGGTTTCCAAAGTCCAAGCGTGGCAATGATGCTATATTCGTTGTCATCGACAAACTCACTAAAGTGGCTCACTTTCTGCCTATCAAAGAGTCTACATTGTAGCTCAATTGGCGGAGCTTTATACCTCTCGAATTGTCTCGCTGCACGGCATTCCACAGGTGATCTCTTCAGACCGTGGCAGCATCTTTACCTCCAAGTTTTGGGATTCTTTTCAGAAGGCCATGGGCACCAACATCCGCTTCAGCACAGCTTTCCATCCTCAAACTAGCGGTCAAGTCGAGCGTGTCAATCAGATTCTTGAAGATATGCTCAGGGCTTGCGTTATCTCTTTCGGCATGAAGTGGGAGGATTGTCTTCCATATGCCGAATTCTCCTACAACAACAGTTCTCAAGCAAGTTCGGGCAAGGCCCCATTCAAAATTCTGTATGGCAGGAAGTGCCGTACTCCTCTTAACTGGTCAAAGACCGGTGAACGTCAACTTCTTGGAAATGACTTGATCACAGAGGCAGAGGAAATGTGCAAAGTCATTCGTGATAACCTCAAAGCAGCGCAATCGCGCCAGAAGAGCTACTATGATAGTAAGCACCATGATTTGGATTTCGAGATCGGAGACCATGTTTACCTCCGCGCCTCTCCAATGAAAGGTACTCGTCGCTTTGGTATCAAAGGGAAGCTTGCCCCTAGATACGTGGGTCCTTTCAAAATCATCAGCAAGAGATGCGATCTCGCCTATCAACTCGAGCTTCCTTCAAACTTTGCAAATGTGCATGATGTGTTCCATGTCTCTCAGCTCCGCAAGTGCTTCAAGACCCCTGACCGCACCGTCAACTTCGTAGACATTGATCTCCAAGAAGATCTCTCTTATCGTGAGCACCCCATTGCTATTCTTGAAGAGACTTAACGCAAGACTCGCAATAAGTCAATAAAATTCCTCAAAGTCAAGTGGTCACACCATTCCGACCGTGAAGCCACCTGGGAACGCGAGGATCACCTCCGTTCTGAGTACCCAGCGTTCTTCCAGTCCTAGATCTCGGGACGAGATCCTTTCGTAGTGGTGGAGTGTTGTAGCACCCCGGATGTAATTTACCTAATATGTACTCCTACTCTTGCCGTTTCCGGTGCTAAGTTATTTTATTTCCTCGGGTTCGGGCTTTTGTCTCTGTGTGTTGTTGCCTTTGTCATGCATCCCATATCATGTCATCATGTGCATTGCATTTGCATACGTGTTCGTCTCATGCATCCGAGCATTTTCCCCGTTGTCTGTTTTGCATTCCAGCGCTCCTATCTCCTCCGGTGGTCTTTTCTACCTCTTTTCGTGTGTGGGGGTTAAACATTTCCGGATTGGGCCGAGACTTTCCACGCGGCCTTGGTTTACTACCGGTAGACCGCATGTCAAGTTTCGTACCATTTGGACTTCGTTTGATACTCCAACGGTAAAGCGAGGGACCAAGAAGGCCTCGTGTGTGTTGCAGCCCAACACCCTTCCATTTTGGCCCAAAACCCACCAAAACTCTCTCCATCATCTAGAGCGTTCGATCACGATCGCGTGGCCGAAAACCGCACCTCATTTGGACTCTCCTAGCTCCCTCTATGCCTATATAAAGAACCCCCTCCGAAATTCCCAGGTGAAACCCTAACCCTCTCCCTCTCCTCGCGGCCGGACGAAATCTCGCCGGCCGGACGTGTCCGACCCGCCCGCCAGCGCCACGTGGCGCCTTCCGATTCGCCGCCGCCCTGCGCCCACATCGTCGCGCCGCCACCCGCACGCCGGCCCGCCCAGCCCGCGTAGGGCCCCCGCGGCCCGGATCAGAGCACCGCCGCCCGTCTCCTTCCTCCTCCCGTCCGGCGCCCGAGCCGCCCAGCGCCGCCACCTCGCCATCTCCAGTAGCCGCACCGCCGCGCGCTCCTCGCCGACCG
>NC_041384.1:553263975-553267469 GCF_002162155.2 Triticum dicoccoides
CGCCCCCACCGCCGCAGCCTCGCCGCCGCCGTCCGCCGTCCCCGCCGCCTTCCTCCCGCGCCGGCGTGCACCGCGCCAAGTCCGGCGAGCTACAGCGAACTCTGGTGAGCGCATCGTGAACGGTGCCAGATCTGGATCTGAGACTTTCTCCTCGGTTGACTTTCCCCCGAAACCCTTCTTATTTTGTGTTCTTCATCATGCCGTAACTTTGCATCCGTAGCTCCGTTTTGCGCGGGTAGCATATCAAAATGTTCGTCTCAGAGAGTACATCATTTCATCGCATTGCATCATTTTCATTTGAGCTCATCTTGATGCCCGAAATGCTGTTGGAAGAGAGCTATTTGAGATAATTGTCAGATCTGCTGCATCAAATAGCTATTTGTCATTTTTACTATGATTAATGTGTGCATGATATGCTCCTAAGCTCTACATGTGTTTTGTTATATGCCATGCCTTCTTTACAGATGTGCTTACCATGTATTTTTGTGACATGTGTGGTGACTAGCACAAGCTTGCAAAGTAGTGCATTCGTTAATGCTGATTTCAGGGACTTAGAATTTCACAAAGTCCTTGATCTGATTTTATCAATATGCCATATGTTCTTGTTGTTTCCTAGTGATCCGTTCCTCTTTTCAGGATGATCAGTAAGGATTATTTGTTAATATTGTGGTGATCTATCCATCCATGTCTTTGTTTGCATTATGGAGCACCCTAGCTTGAGTCAATCGAGCTCTACTTTTGCTATTTCGTGAATCCTGGCAGACTGTTTACTTGTTAGCGATTCTGCCGAGGATGTTGTTGTTGATCCGTGCATGATATGTTGTTGTTCTTGCCATGTATAGCTTCTATAATATGTATTCTTGATGGGTGTATGCTTAGGTTGTCATGCCTTGCTCTGTAGTGAGTGCATCAAGCTCGTCAACATGCCTATTCGTTAACAGATTTGCATGCTCCAGTTTTTCACTAAGTCTGTAATCTGATTATGTTTTTGCCATGTTCACATGCTTGCAATTGTATTTTCTGATCCCTTTTGGCCCAAGGTCACTAAGGTACTTTTGTTAGGTGCTTTGAGTAGCTTCATGTCATGCCTTGCTTTGCCATGTTAAGTTCCTGTAGCATATAGTTTTCATGCTCCAAAGTGTGCTACCTAAAGTGAAATTCCAGACTTGTGTTAATTTCACTAAGTCTGAAACCTGTTATCGTTTGCATTTTGCCATGCTTGTTTGACCCTGTTAATGGATGAATTGGCCGTAGCTCAGTGTTCATCTTTTGTCAAGCATCATGAGTGGATCCCTTCCATGTATTTTGTTGCCATGTTTGAGTTCTGTAGCATATTTATCTTGATGCATTTAGATGGCTACTTGCTGTTTATCGCAGACCGGTGCCATATTTGTTTTGCTTGCCATTTCCAAACCGTACATCCGATTCCGGTGTTCTTTATATCGATTTCAACCGAAATCACCTCACCTTTCCAGTGGCACTCTTGGATTTCCATGTTGAGGCCAGTTCAATCATTCCTTGTCAAATCTTGCATATGCATCACATATCGCATCCCGCATAGCATACCATGTTTGCATCATATTTGTTTGAGCTTTGCATGTGGTTGATTGTGTTCCTTTTGCTTGTTTGTCTTGTTTGGGTAGAGCCGGGAGACGAGTTTGCTAATGAGGATCCCATTGAGTGTGCTTACGAGGATCAAGTCAACTCTGACAACTTTGCAGGCAAGATGATCGTACCCTCGAAATCACTTCTATCTTTGCTTGCTAGATGCTCGCTCTTTTCCTATGCCTATGCTACGATGCCTACCACTTTCTTATCATGCCTCCAAAATTGTCATGTTAAACCTCTAACCCACCATGTCCTAACAAACCATTGGTTGGCTATGTTACCGCTTTGCTCAGCCCCTCTTATAGCGTTGCTAGTTGCAGGTGAAGATTGGAGATCGTTCCTTGTTGGAACATTGGTTATTGTTGGGATATCACTATCTTATCTTGTTATCTTAATGCATCTATATACTTGGTAAGGGTGGAAGGCTCGGCCTTTTTCCTAGTGATTTGTTCCACTCTTGCCGCCCTAGTTTTCGTCATATCGGTGTTATGTTCCCGGATTTTGCGTTCCTTACGCGGTTGGGTGATAATGGGAACCCCTTGACAGTTCGCCTTGAATAAAACTCTTCCAGCAATGCCCAACCTTGGTTTTACCATTTGCCACCTAGTCTCTTTTTCCCTTGGGTTTCCGGAGCCCAAGGGTCATCTTATTTAAACCCCCCCGGCCAGTGCTCCTCTGAGTGTTGGTCCAAACTAGAGCCCTGTGCAGCGCCCCCTCGGGGAAACTCGAGGTTTGGTTTTAGTTGTATGGAGCGCTCATCTGAGTGTGCCCTGAGAATGAGATATGTGCAGCTCCTATCGAGATTTGTCGGCACATTCGGGCGGTGTTGCTGGTTTTGTTTTACCTTGTCGAAGTTGTCTTGTAGAACCAGGATACCGAGTCTGATCGAAATGTCTCGGGAGAAGGTATATCCTTCGTTGACCGTGAGAGCTTGTGATGGGCTAAGTTGGGACTCCCCTGCAGGGATTTGAAGTTTCGAAAGCCGTGCCCGCGGTTATGGGTAGATGGGAATTTGTTAATGTCCGATTGTAGATAACATGAACCTTAACTTTAATTAAAATGATTCAACTGCGTGTGTTACTGTGATGGTCTCTTCTCGGTGGAGTCCGGGAAGTGAACACGGTGTTGGAGTATTGTTTGACGTAGGTCGTTCTATAGTTCTTCGTTCGTGCTTTGCCTTCTCTTCTCGCTCTCCTTTGCAAACAGGTTAGCCACCATATATGCTAGTCGTTTGCTGCAGCTCCACATATTACCTTGCCTTACCTATAAGCTTAAATAGTCTTGATCGCGAGGGTGCGAGATTGCTGAGTCCACGTGGCTCACAGATTACTTCCAAACCAGATGCAGGGACCGATGATTCCGTTCCAGATGATGCGCTTGAGCTCAGTTGGGAGTTCAACGAAGACTCACGCCATTACTATGTGTCTTTCCCTGATGATCAGTAGTGGTGCCCAGTTGGGGCGATCGGGACCGTGTCGCATGTTGGGGTTGATCTTTTATTTTGGTACCGTAGTCAGACCATGAGTGTATTGGATGATTGTAATGTTATTTATGTACTTTGTGTGACGTGGCGAGTGTAAGCCAACTATGTACCTTTTTCCCTATTATCTACTTACATGGGTTGTTGTGAAGATTACCTTATTTGTGAAATTGCTTTTAATGCTGTTATGCCCATAAGTCGTGCTTTGACACGTAGGAGATATAGCCGCATCGTGGGCGTTACAGACGCGCGGGGCGACCGAGTGGTTATGAGGTGACCAACCAAGTGGCGACGCGCGGGGAGGCCGAGTGGTGATGAGGTGACCAACCGATGGCGACGTGCGGGGCGGCCTAGTGGTAATGAGGTGACCAACGGAGTGGCGACGCGCGGGGCGGCCGAGTGGTTA
>NC_041384.1:553268590-553286938 GCF_002162155.2 Triticum dicoccoides
TGAGATGACCAACCGATGGCGACGCGCGGTGCGGCCTAGTGGTGATGAGGTGGCCAATCGAGTGGCGACGCACGGGGCGACCGAGTGGTTATGAGGTGACCAACTGAGTGGCGACGCGCGGGACGGCCGAGTGGTTATGAGGTGACCAACCGAGAGGCGACGCGCGGGGCGGCCGCGTGGTGATGAGGTGTCCAACCGAGTGGCGACTGCTACGTCTTGAGCTTGCGTTGGTTTTCCCCGAAGAGGAAGGGATGATGAACCAGAGTAGCGTAAGATTTTCCCTCAGTTTTTGAGAACCAAGGTATCAATCTAGTAGGAGCCCACGCTCAAGTCCCTCGTACCTGCACAAAGCGATAGCTACTCGCTACCAACGCGATTAGGGGTTGTCAAGCCCTTCACGGTCACTTACGAGAGTGAGATCTGATAGATAAAATATTTTTGGTATTTTTTATATAAAGATGCAAAGTAAAAAGTAAAGGCAAAGTAAATAGCAAAACAATATAAAAGTGATGGAGATTGTTATTATGAGAATATACTCGGGGGCCATAGGTTTCACTAGTGGCTTCTCTCCAGAGCATAAGTATTCTACGGTGGGTGAACAAATTACTGTTGAGAAATTGATAGAATTGTGCATAATTATGAGAATATCTAGGCATGATCATGTATATAGGCATCACGTCCGTGACAAGTAGATCGAAATGATTCTGCATCTACTACTATTACTCCACTCATCGACCGCTATCCAGCATGCATCTAGAGTATTAAGTTAAAAACAGAGTAACGCCTTAAGCAAGATGACATGATGTAGAGAGATAAATTCATGCAATATGAAATAAACCCCATCTTGTTATCCTCGATGGCAACGATCCAATACGTGCCTTGCTTCCCCTTCTGTCACTGGGTAAGGACACCGCAAGATCGAACCCAAAGCTAAGCACTTCTCCCATGGCAAGAACTACCAATCTAGTTGGCCAAACCAAACGGATAATTTGAAGAGACTTGCAAAGATAACCAATCATGCATAAAAGAATTCAGAGAAGATTCAAATATTATTCATAGATAGACTTGATCATAAACCCACAATTCATCGATCTCAACAAACACACCGCAAAAAGAAGATTACATCGAATAGATCTCCACAAGAGAGGGGGAGAACTTTGTATTGAGATTCAAAGAGAGAGAAGAAGCCATCTAGCTACTAACTATCACTACACCACGGTAGAGCTTACGTGACACATTTATGTGGGAAAAGGTCTACTAATCTTCACAAAATAACTGACACCGTAGCTTTTAAGTTTTGTCTTCAGAACTTGTGTAGGAAAATGTACATCACTGTAGACACATTATGTGTCGGCAACCACTAAATAACTATGTATTTGTCAGTAATCGCTTAATAACGTGTTATGTGTCAGCATATGTATGGGTTTTGATAGTTTATCAGTCGGTGTAGGTACGTATTTAGCGATATAAAATGTGTCGGCGTATATAGGGTGTATAGACTTAGATTAAGTGCCGGCGTAGAGGGACACGTGTCAATCCACTGCCTTGGCGCGCAATTTCGGCGCGCGAGCGACGCCTGTTCGTGCAAAGTATCCCCGCAAAATACCCCAAATCGACCCCAACCCTAACCCATGCCTGCGTGCCACCGCCGTCCTCGTGTTGGATCCACTCCATCGGCTGCTGCCCTCGCGCTCATCCAGTCCTGCTGCCATCGCTGCCACCCTCGCACTCCACCCCGTCCTCGCGCCCCCTCCTCCCTACCTCCATCGCCGTCCTCGCACCCGTCTCCCCCCGAGCTCCAGCCCTAGATCGACTTGCCGTCGTCGTGCTTCACATCCAACCGCCACCACCCCCCTCCCCCCTAACATGTAGTCGCCGTCCTCGCCTATCCCCATCCCTGCTGCCGCCGGGGAACCATCTCCGGGCTCCCTGCTGTCACCGGGGATCCGGCTCCCTGTTGTCGCGTAGGGTCCATAGCTGGGCTCCCTGCTGCCATCGGGGTTCCATTGCCAGGCTCCTGCCGCCACCGAAGCTCCATCTCCGGGCTCCTGCTGTCGCCGGACCTCTGCACTGCTGCTGCTGGACCTCTGCTCTGCTGCTGTCGGAGCTCCATCTCCGGGCTTGTTGCTGCTGGAGCTCCATCTCCGGGCCTGCTGCTCCCGGACCTCTGCAGTGCTGCTGCCGCATCTCTGCTCTGCTGCTATCAGGCTCCATCTCCGGCCAAGCTCCATCTCTGCTTCGCTCCCGCAGCTCCGTCTCTGTGCCCCGAGTAAGCATCAACTCCTCCCTAGATTACCTTCTCTGTATCTGAATATATGCAGTTTTTTGTGACAGTAGACAACTGGACAAGGATGTGTATTTGTTGCTTGAATGGTTATTTTTTTGTACTTTTATTGCTTGAATAATGATTATCGCTTCACTGATGCAAAGCTAACACTACCGCACTGGCTATATTCAGATACTTGGCAACTTTCATATTAAGGTTGCATCATGGACAAAACCTGGTTGTCTAAGCCTAGGTACATCAAGTTTCCTTTTTGCAAACTCATAAACGGTATAATTTTGTCATGAACTGTTCTAATATCTAAAAATAGCAATTACATGTAGGCACACAAATGAGTATCTAAAGGGTTAGACAAGTTTATAGAGTTTGCTTTTATTAATTCAACAAATGGAAACAAAATCTTATGTCCTTGCAAGATATGTTTGAACTCTAAATGGAGAACAACAACTTAAGCACGTGACCATTTGATATGTGATGGTTTCATGGAGGGGTATCATACATGGTTGTTTCATGGAGAATCTAGCCACACTAGCCCTAATATTGAGGCGGTAGAAGTAGAGAGTTCACCGGCAGAAAATGAATTAGCTAATTTCTTGCGAGACATAGCTTGTGGATTAGATGATGGGGGGTGTTGGAAGAGAACAATGAGGACAATAACAACCCTAGGACGGATGTTGATGATGATACCCAGGCTTACTTGAAGATGGTTGATGATGACAACAAAGAACTATACCCCGGGTGTAAAAACTTCTCAAAATTGCGTTTTATTGTCAAATTGCTCCACATAAAACTTCTTGGGTGATGGAGTGACAAAAGTTTTGACATGGTGCTTGAGTTACTTAGTGATGCATTCCCCAAAGGTTCAGTACTTCCCAAAAATTTCAATGAAGCTAAGAAAATAGTTAAATCTATTGGGCTTGGGTATGTTAGTATTCATGCCCGTGAAAATGATTGTGTACTGTTCAGAAATGAATTTGATAAGGAAAATCAATGTCCAAAGTGTAAAACTTCAAGGTGGAAATCAGAAAAGAAGAGTCCTGATGGGAAAAGGGTACATAGAGTTCCTAGAAAGGTTCTTCGCTATTTTCCTATTAAAAGAAGGCTTCAAAGGTACTTTATGTCCTCTAAAACTGCAACTGACATGAGGTGGCATGACGAACAACGGACCAAAGATGGTTTGATTAGGTGCCCAGCAGATGCTATTTTCTGGAAGGATTTTGATTCCAAACATCCACTAATTGGTAATGATAGTCGGAATTTTAGATTCGCTGGAACAACTGATGGCTTTAATCCATTTAGGTCAACAAGGAGTACCTACAGTATTTGGCCAGTCTTTTTGATTCTATACAACCTTCCTCCTTGGATGTGCATGAAGCGGACTAATTTTATCCTTTCTTTGCTCATTCCTAGCCCTAAGGCACCTGGTGGCGATATGGATGTCTATCTTGAACCTTTGGTAGATGATTTAGTAGATATGTACTATCATGGTGTAAAGACATTTGATGCTTCTAAGTCTGAAATATTTGATCTTCGTGCTGCCATCCTTTGCACCATACATGACTTTCCTGGTTTAGGCTACACTCATGGGTGTGCTACCCAGGGTGAGGTAGCTTGTCCTGAGTGCCATTCATTCTTGTTCTCTACAATTAAAAAAAGGCAGCAAATATTGCTATATGGGACATCGTAGATTCTTATCATACAATCATAAGTTTAGATCAGATGAAAAGTTATTTGATGGCAAGTCAGAGCATAGGACAGCACCTATACCTCTTACGGGTGAGGAAATCGATGATTTGACAGCAAATCTCGAAACATCCTTTGGAAAAGATCCAGCTGCCAAGAAGACAACAAAGAGAAAACGCAAAGAAGGTGAATCCCCTCCCTTGTATAAAAGAAGATTTGTGTGGTTTAAGTTGCCCTATTGGGAAGATCTGATGTTGCGTCATAATTTTGATGTTATGCATATAGAAAAAAATGTATGTGATAACATAGTTAACATACTTCTAGGCCTTGAGGGAAAATCAAAGGATAACGCAAATTCTCGCTTAGACATCCAAGCTTTGGGTATTATAGGGGACCTGCATCCTGTTGAAGTAGAAGAGGGTAAATTGTATATACCTCCAGCACAATATACTTTGACACCCGATCAGATGAAACATTTTCTCCAAGTCTTGATGGGAGTCAAGTTTCCACAAGGCTTTGCAACTGATATACGATGTTATATCCATGTTCGCGAGAAGAAGATTTGTGGACTGAAGAGCCATGATAATCACATTCTGCTGCAGCACCTTCTTCCGCTTGCGATTTGAAAAATATTGCCAACAAGAGTATGTGCTGCATTGACTCATGTTAGTAACTTCTTCAAGAAGATTTGCTCACCTATTATCCGCATCAGTGATATGCAAATTCTAGAGGCTGAAATAGCTGAGACCTTAAGCATACTTGAAACTATATTCCTGCCAAGTTTTTTTGATGTCATGGTCCACTTGATGGTTCATTTGCCTGCCCAAGTTAGAATTGGTAGCCCAGTACACTTTTGGAGCATGTGGTCAGTAGAAAGGTGATCTTCTAAACAAAGTCTTATAGCAACCTTTTTTTTGCAAATGAATTTTGCAAATAGGCTTACAATCTATAGTATGTAGGTATTTGGGGCACTGCAAAGGGCATGTTCGCACTAGAAGCCATCCGGAAGGATCAATCGCTGAGGGTTATTTGTTTGATGAGGGCCTTACATTATGTTCTTGCTATCTCAAAGGGTGTGAGACTAGGTTCACTCGACAAGATAATAATGTTGAGGTGCTGAATAATGAAACGTCCAACACCAGTCCATACTTGTGCCACAAGGGGCAAGGATTGGGTAGCATTGTATCATTATCAAATAATTCTTGGATCCAAGCACATAGATATGTCTTGTTCAACCACAATGAAATAGAACCTTATGTGAAGTAATATTATCTCTTTCTTATAATATTTAATTTGATACACAATTATAGGAAGCACCGCGAGCACCTATCCTCAATTGGTCTTCCCAATGAAAAAGCAATCAACACTATGCAACATGAGAAGTTTCATGAGTGGTTTCGAGAGCATGTAAGTAGGACATCACTTGACCTATTGTGTTCAACATTAATCATGTTAAACTATTGTAACTAACAACAATTCTATACTCAGGTGTTGTCATTAGTTGAAAGATGTGTAGAAGTATCAGAAGAAATGCAAATTTTAGCCCAAGAGCCTTTCATGATTGCTAGAAAACTTAACAGCTATACTACTAATGGGTTCGATTTCCATACACACTCAAGTGACGATGGTAGACCTATTCAAAATAGTGGAGTAGTTATAGCTGCACAAAATTCAAGAGGAGTAGAGATATATTATGGCACTATTAGGGAGATAGTTGAGCTAAACTACCGCCAAAAAGGATATATGGAGTTATTTCGATGTGATTGGGTTGACAATCGTGAACAAGACAAATGGGTAAAAACCGATCAGTTTGGGGTTACTACTGTTAACTTCAACCATTTATTCGGTAGTGGTGATAAGTTATCAGATGAACCTTTCATCTTAGCATCACAAGCCGCACAAATTTTCTATGTTCCAGAGGTTGATGATAAAGGCTGGTGTGCAGTTGTCCAGAACACAAAACCACATGGCACCTACTCTATGGCCGCTGTGGATGATGAAAATGTAGGTCTTGAGAATGCTAATAAGGGGTTGTTAATTGATCTACACATAGATGTTGATCCCGACATTGATTATACCAAATTTTCTCATGTAAGGACTGATATAGATGGAATAATTGTTACTGCACCAAAGAGGAAGTAAGTGTGATAATGATTTTCCGCATTTTATTTGGTAGTTGTGTAAAATTTGGTTGTTACTTCAGTTGAAATACTTGCATGTTGTATGGACTGCTAACTCATTTGTAAGCACTTCCAGGAGCAGGAGCAAAAATGGCAGCTGCAGCAAGAAGCGCAGAAAGAACTCCTGAATATGAACTCAAAAGGAACAAAACTGTACTTGATGTACGTAGAAGACAAAATGAGAGCATGAAGAGAACTTTGAATCTTAAAGGTCTAGCAGATGCATTTGAGGCGGAAGGCCAACCTGCTCCCCAAAAGAAGAAAAAGGTATTGTTGCTAGATATGATATAACTAAAAGAAAACACATGTCTTCAATTTCATTGTGTTGGATTATAGCTTTGCATCATATACTACTAAAACTATTACATCATCCACACATACATATGCACTATTTCCAGCACACTATTTGCTATCCCTTTTGTATAGTTAACACTGATTTATGTGATTAATTGTAGAGACAAAAGCGAACTCATGTTTCACAAACTCAAGCTCCAGACCGGCAATTGCGGTCTTCTTCAAGATTAAATACAGAAATTTCAACTGAACCTGAGGTTGTATTGAATGAACCTGAAGGTATGCTTCTTTACTTTGAAGTGTGTACCTTCAAGATTAGCAATTGAATGATAATTCATTCGTAGTACTAAACCTATTTTCTGCATTTATTGGATATCAGTCCAGGAAAGGGAGGTTAGGAAAGTTACTGCTATGAAAAGCATATGGGGAAGGCAAAACAAGCCTAAACTCAAGTTGGAAATCAATGAGTATGGTCAGCCTTGTGGTAAATCTGCTACATGGTTCGCCAACTTTGTTGGAACACAAATAAGAACCAAGGGTTTTCTGGTTGAATTTGTTGATTGGAGGAAGGTTGATCTATCTAAAAAACTTGCTTTATGGACCGAGGCAAAGGTAATACTTGGTTGCTGCTGCTATATAGTTATTGGTTGATGCTATGTTGCTATATTTTTATTACTGCTATATAGTTTATGTTGTATTGTTCCCCAATGCTTATTTCCAAATGCCAATTTTTCAGTTATTTTGGGAATTAGACGAACGAGTTTTCCAATGGTATATGAAAACAGCACAAATTAAATAGAAAGACTTCAAATCAGACCTAAAGAGGGATTATTATGATGAATCATATGAATATGATGAACTTATAGCATCATGTGATGCTAGAGTTCATCCTGACCAATGGAAGTTGCTTGTTGCATTTTGGTTGACTCCAAAAGCTAAGGTATGCTCTTTGTTAGGTTAGTATTTACCTTTGATTTTACTTGTGTGACATGATCTTTATCAAACCATTTGGTAGGCTCGCTCAATAAGAGGTAAAAATAATCGAGCACATCACACGCAAAATCACACATCTGGAAGTAAGAGTTTTTGCTCGGGTTGACACTGAAATGGTATGCAACCATGCTATTCTTGTTCTAAACTTTGATGTTTGTACATTTTTCTCATTGTTTTAATCTTTCTTATCACTTGACATAGACCGAGGAGCTCAAGCGCCGCCCACATAGACATTAATTGTTTATTGAAACACATACACATCAAATTAGTGGACTTCCTCAAAAAGGGTCTGCAGTAAGAATTGTAAGTTCAGATGCACTCTTCTTTCTCGATTCCTTTCATATTTTTGTTTATGTAGTAAGTACTAGGAAATCATAACAATTCCTAAAATCTACAGAAAGAACTTCAAGATGAAGCATTAAAGCACCCAGAATTGTTGGAGAATGGTATTAAGGATGGTGATTTGTTTGCGTTTGTTTGTGGAAAAGAAAAAAATGGATATGTTCGTGCTGTTGGTTTGGGGCCAACTCCATCTGACCTAGAGTTGCCAGGAATCCAGCAGTATAAATCTACAAAGCTTCAAATAGCAATGGAAAAGTGTCGTGTATCTAACCAAAAAGTGGAACATCTGCAAGACCAAATGGATGACATGAAGAAGAAAATGGCTGAGATGAGGCAACTTTTTCTATCTTCACAGGGGCAACAAGATGAAACGAATACCACACCTAAACATGAACCAAATACTCCACACCAGGTAGCACTAGTTCTATTAGATTGTACCTTTGCCATAGTGAAACATGTAATGCTGTGTTCTCGTTGTAGTTTATTATATTTAAAATCTACAATGCTTGATTTTGATGTAGAACATAAGGACAAGAGAAGCCAATAATATTGAAAAAGGCAATGCTCATCTAGAGGAGGTGGCTGAGTCAAATGCTTCTATGAAGAATGATGACACTCTTACTAGAAGAAAAATTGTTAATGTTGAGAAACATAACAGACAACAAGGGGTAAATCTTTCCTTTCCTTTTGGCCTTTAATTGCCAATGTGATGCTATATGAACTTGTTTCTTTACCATGATTATATTCTGAATTGCAAATTTTCCCATATGGTGGAAGAGATGTGATACTATATAGCATGACTAGACCTTTAAATGTCGCTATTGCCAAAGGAATAATTCAAACAACTAATCCAAAGGCTGTGGTGGGGGGTGAGCCCCTAGGTTCTCAATATGTCGAAATTGTCATCTATTCGGTGTTCAAAAGGGATACTCAGTTGCCTCGTCCGTATGGGAATGTGTTGACCATGGGAGATGCTAAGGGGAAATCGATTGCATGGCCATCTGCTATGGTAATAATCTAGAGCACTTGGTTTCTTTTCTTTTGTGCAAATCGGTCACCTATTAAGTAGTGATTGTTGTTGCAGATCAAAGATCCCAAGAAGACATCTAATGTGCCAGGAGGTGCAGGTACTATGATATACATCAAATTTACATGCCAATTAAAATTAATGTGCCTTAGTTTCTTTCTGCCCACTTATCTGTCCTAGACCATTGATGTATTGAATAGTTGTCAATCTCCATATTTGTGTGCACCTTTTTATCTCCAGCCCTTGGCACTTCTCCTACCTTGAGAAATTTAACAAGTAAAAATCTGCAGCTATTTGTCAATCTCCATATTTATGTGCACCTATTTCTGTTTATAGCTCCATATTTATCCATACAAAAAAGTAGATACAACTAGCGTGTTTCGCGCATCCTGGTCAAACTAAGTTTTTATTTGGTAACTATGTAATCTGACAAGTGAGTACATAGTATTTGTGGCAACTGATTGACACCTAAAAGCATGTTTAATCTCTTGGGAAAATAAGTAGTTAGTAATCTGGAAACTAAGCATATTAAATATGGCAACTAAATACTACTAGTAAATGGCATGTGTCATGCACGTGTAGATTTTATGATTGTTGTGAAATATTGTATGTTGAAATGTTGTAACTATAGGCTACTAATTGCTTGGTCGATTCTAGTCTATAGTGCAACTGTAGGCTGCATGTACTACAGTACTCATGTCACATGAGCATGCTAGAATTTTCTAGTCAGGGAGAGAATCACCGCCTGCTGTCTTCACGAGGTGGCAGGCTGGCAGGGGAGTGATGCGCCCCCACCGCGAATCCCAGCCACGTGGGCCGTTATATTGTCCTATCCAATGGTGCATATTCGGCCACGTAGTCCTCTAGTTAAATCTATTGAATGTGATATCACTGTTTAGGAGCTTTGAACAACTTTTCAGTTGATTACACTTTCTTGACAATTCTTGACAAATTCGTATGCAATATTTTTCAGGTACTTAGCCACCAGGCATTGGATGTGAGGAGGACTTGGAGTATCATGGAACATACATGGCTGTGCGCAGTATTTTGGAAGCCAACTTCAAACATGTCACGAATATGATGTGTGTTTCGGACCATTTGGTGCTTCAAGTGTTTTGGAGTAGAAACTTTGTGCTCATGGATGTGATTTGTGTGCTCTGGATTAGTGTCTGAATTATTTCATCAAACAAATAGTGGTCCTTTTTATGTGACTTGTGTGTTCTGGATGGTTGAACTATACTTCTGGTTGTGCTTGTGAACCTATGTTGATATATATGTCTATCTGTGAACCTATGTCAGTATATGTCAGTTTGTGAACCTATGTCAGTATGTGTCTGTTTCTGAACCTATAATCATTGTTGTCCAATGTGTCCATGTTGATGTTGTTTATCGATTGCATTTTAGTATATATGTGAAATTATTGGTTTGGTTGTGCACTACTTACCAACAAGTTATCTGTTGGTAAACAAATTCTTGCAGAGCAACTGTCGGCCATGGCTACTAGCTAGCGAGGCATGAAAAATGTCAGCAAATATACATACCTAGACGTACAGACTATGTGTTGGCCAAGATATATACTTATATAGACAGCATAAGTGTTGGCAAAGGTTCAAATATATCCAAACAAAATATATGTCAGGATAGATATATACCTAGAAGAACAACATATGTGTCGACAAAAGTAGGGTGTAAGTGCACACGTGAACTGTCGGCGTACCTAGGATGTATGCCCACAAACCATCTGTCGGGGTACATAGGGTGTATGTGCACAAGCAAACTATCGGCGTAGGTAGGGTGTGTACTGTCTGAAAAAAGTGTCGGCAAGTGGACTTCTATCGGCAATGCCTTTCCCCACAGCAAGTCCTCCGACTGTTTTCTCATTTGTCAGCATATGTGTTAGCGACAAGCTATGTGTCGGCAAAGGTACCATATGCCAACAGATTGATGTGTCGCCAAACCTTGACCGTGGTGTAGTGTATGGACCCGAAGGTCTAAGATAAACTACCCACACTTCATCGGAGGGGCTATAATGATGTAGAAGCCCTCCGTGATGACGACCCTCTTCCGGCGGAGCTCCGGAATAGGCCCCAAGATGGGATCTCATGGATACAGAAAGTTGCGGCGGTGGAATTGGGATTTTTGCTCCTGTTCTAATTGTTTGGGGGTACGTGTGTATATATAGGAGGAACGAGTATGTCGGCGGAGCACCGAGGGGCCCACGAGGCAGGGGGAGCGCCCTAGGAGGGGCGCGCCCCCCACCATCATGACCACCTCTTTGATCCCTTGCAGTAGGGTCCAAGTCTCCTGGATCACGTTCGGTGAGAAAATCACGTTTCCGAAGATTTTATTCCGTTTGGACTCCGTTTGATATTCCGTTTATCCGAAACACTGAAATAGGCAAAAGAACAGCAATTCTGGGTTGGGCCTCCGGTTAATAGGTTAGTCCCAAAAATAATATAAAAGTGGAAAATAAAGCCCAATATAGTCCAAAACAGTAGATAATATAGCATGTAGCAATAAAAAATTATAGATACGTTGGAGACGTATCAGGCATCCCCAAGCTTAATTCCTGCTCGTCCTCGAGTAGGTAAATGATAAAAAGAGAATTTTTGATGCGGAGTGCTACTTGGCATAATTTCAATGCAAATCTTCTTAATTGTGGTATGAATATTTAGATTAGAAAGATTCAAGACAAAAGTTTATATTGACATAGAAAATAATAATACTTCAAGCATACTAACAAAGCAATTATGTCTTCTCAAAATAACATGGCCAAAGAAAGTTATCCCTACAAAATCATATAGTCTGGCTATGCTCCATCTTCCCCACACAAAATGTTTAAATCATGCACAACCCTGATGACAAGCCAAGCAATTGTTTCATACTCTAACTTTTCAAAACTTTTTCAATCTTCATGCAATACATGAGCATGAGCCATGGATATAGCACTATAGGTGGAATAGAATGGTGGTTGTGGAGAAGACAAAAAGGAGAAGATAGTCTCACATCAACTAGGCGTATCAACGGGCTATGTAGATGCCCATCAATAGATATCAATGTGAGTGAGTAGGGATTGCCATGCAACGGATGCACTAGAGCTATAAATGTATGAAAGCTCAACAAAAGAAACTAGTGGGTGTGCATCCAACATGCTTGCTCACAAAGACCTAGGGCAATTTGAGGAAGCCCATCATTGGAATATACAAGCCAAGTTCTATAACGTAAAATTCCCACTAGTATATGAAAGTGACAATATATGAGACTCTCTATATGAAGAACATGGTGCTACTTTGAAGCACAACATATGAGACTTGCTATATCATGGTGCTACTTTGAAGCACAAGTGTGGAAAAAAGGATAGTAGCATTGCCCCTTTTTTATATTTTTATATTTTTTGCCTTCTTTTTTTTCTTTGGCCTTTCTCCCTTTTTTGGGACAATGCTCTATTGAATGATGATCATCACACTTCTATTTATTTACAACTCAATGATTACAACTCGATACTAAAACAAAGTATGACTCTATATGAATGCCTCCGGCGGTGTACCGGGATATGCAATGAATCAAGAGTGACAAGTATGAAAGAATTATGAACAGTGGCTTTGCCACAAATACTATGTCAACTACATGATCATGCTTAGCAATATGACAATGATGGATGTGTCATGATGAACTAGATGGTGGAAAGTTGCATGGCAATATATCTCGGAATGGCTATGGAAATGCCATAATAGCTAGGTATGGTGGCTTTTTTGAGGAAGGTATATGGTAGGTGTATGATACCGGCGAAAGGCGCGCGGTATTAGAGAGGCTAGCAAGGGTGGAAGGGTGAGAGTCCATATAATCCATGGACTCAACATTAGTCATAAAGAACTCATATACTTATTGCAAAAATTTAGAAGTTATCAAAGCAAAGTATTACGCGCATGCTCCTAGGGGGATAGATTGGTAGGAAAAGACCATCGCTCGTCCCCGACCGCCACTCATAAGGAAGACAATCAATAAATAAATCATGCTCCGACTTCATCACATAATGGTTCACCATACGAGCATGCTACGGGAATCACAAACTTCAACACAAGTATTCTTTAATTTCACAACTACTCAACTAGCATGACTTTAATATTATCACCTCCATATCTCAAAACAATTTTCATGCTTCAATCTTTTCTTAGTATTCAACACACTCAAAAGAAAGTTTCACAAATCTTGAATACCAAGCATATTATTATTAGGCAAATTACCATTGTATTAAGAGACTCTCAAATTAATTTAAGTGAAGCATGAGAGATCAATAGTTTCTTTAAAACGAATCCACCACCGTGCTCTAATAGATCTACGTGAAGCACATAGAGCAAAATTATCTAGCTCAAAAGGTATAAGTGAAGCACATAGAGCAAAATTATCTAGCTCAAAAGATATAAGTGAAGCACATAGAGCAAAATTATCTAGCTCAAAAGATATAAGTGAAGCACATAGAGTATTCTATCAAATTTTAATTCATATATGGCTCTCTCAAAAGGTGTGTACAGAAAGGATGATTGTGGCATACTAACAAACAAAGACACAAATAATACAAGACGCTCCAAGCAAAACACATATCATGTTGGTGAATAAAAATATAGCTCCAAGTAAATTACCGATGGAAGTGGACGAAAAGAGGGGATGCCTTCCGGGGCATCCCCAAGCTTTGACTTTTTGGTATCCTTGGATTATCTTCGAGGTGCCATGGGCATACCCAAGCTTAGGCTCTTGCCATTCCTTGTTCCATGATCCATCAAAAGAATTCACCCAAAACTTGAAAACTTCACAACACAAAACTCAAGATAGAAAACTCATGAGCTCTGTTAGTGAAAGAAAACAAAAGACCACTTCAAGGTACTGTAATGAACTCATTCTTTATTTGTATTGGTGTTAAACCTACTGTATTACAACTTCTCTATGGATTATAAACTATTTTACTAGCCATAGATTCATCCAAATAAGCAAACAACACACGGAAAACAGAATCTGTCAAAAACAGAATAGTCTGTAGTAATCTGTAGCTAGCGCAAAATCTGGAACCTCAAAAATTCTAAAATAAATTGATGGATGTGAGTAATTTATCTATTAATCATATGCAAAAATAATTAAATAAATAGCGCTCTTCAAATAAAAATGACAGCAGTTCTCATGAGCGCTAAAGTTTCTGTTTTTTACAGCAAGTTCAACAAGACTTTCCCCAAGTCTTCTCAACGGTTCTACTTGGCACAAACACTAATTAAACACAAAAAACACAACCAAAACAAAGTCTAAATAATTTATTTATTACTAAACAGGAGCAAAAAGCAAGGAACAAAAATAAAATTGGGTTGCCTCCCAACAAGCGCTATCGTTTGACGCCCCTAGCTAGGCATAACGAGCAAGAATAGATCTAGGTATTGCCATCTTTGGTAGGCAATCCATAAGTGGCTCTCATGATAGTTTCATATGGTAATATTATATTCTTTCTTGGAATGTGTTCCTTGCCCTTTTTTAATGGAAATTGAAATCTAATATTCCCTTCCTTCATATCAATAATCGCACCAACTGTTCTAAGGAAAGGTCTACCAAGAATAATAGGGCAAGAAGGATTGCAATCTATATCAAGAACAATGAAATACAGGCACATAATTCCTATTTGCAACAATAAGAACATCATTAATCCTTCCCATAGGTTTCTTAATAGTGGAATCCGCAAGATGCAAGTTTAGAGAGCAATCATCAAAATTACGGAAATCTAGTAAATCACACAAAGTCTTGGGAATAGTAGAGACACTAGCACCCAAATCACACAAAGCATAAAACTCATGATCTTTAATTTTAATTTTAGTAGTTGGTTCCCACTCATCATAGAGTTTTCTAGGGATAGAAACTTTCAACTCTAGTTTTTCTTCATAAGATTGCATCAAGGCATCAACAATATGTTCGGTGAAGGCTTTATTTCGACTATAAGCATATGGAGAATTTAGCACAGATTGCAACAAGGAAATACAATCAATCAAAGAGCAATTTTCATAATTAAATTCCTTGAAATCCAATATAGTGGGTTTAGCAACATCTAGATTTTTATTTCTTTCCATCCCACTTTCATCAATTTCATCATTAAGATCTAAACACTCCGAATTTTTAGAACGCCTTCTAGGTAAAGGAAGATCATATTCAGTTTCATCAAGATTCGTATTGCAAAATAAAGATTTAATAGGAGACACATCAATAACTTTTAGATCTTCATCTTGATTTTCATAGGTATTAGAAGAACACGCTTTAATAAAGGCATCTTTGAAAGCACGCATCCTAGCGGTTCTTTCTTTACACTCATCAATTGAAATTCTCATGGCTTTAAGAGACTCATTAATATCATGCTTAGGTGGAATAGATCTAAGTTTCAAAGCATCAACATCAAGAGCAATTCTATCAACGTTCCTAGCCAAATCATCAATCTTAAGCAGTTTTTCTTCAATCATAGCATTAAAATTCTTTTGCGAAGAAATAAATTCTTTAATATTAGATTCAAAATCAGAGGGCATCTTATTATAATTTCCATAAGAGTTGTTGTAGGAATTCCCATAATTATTAGAAGGATTACTAGGATATGGCCTAGGATTAAAATTCCCTCTATAAGTGTTGTTACCAAAATTATTCCTACCAACAAAATTCACATCCATAGATTCATTGCTATTCTCAATCAAAGTAGACAAAGGCATACCATTAGGATCAGAAGAAACACTCTTAGTAGCAAATAATTTCATAAGTTCATCCATCTTTCCACTCAACACATTAATTTCTTCTATCGCATGCACTTTTTTATTATAAGTTCTTTCAGTATGCCATTGAGAATAATTAACCATAGTATTATCTAGGAGTTTAGTAGAATCTCCTAAAGTGATTTCCATAAAAGTGCCTCCCGCGGCCGAATCTAAAAGATTTCTAGAAGCAAAATTCAATCCGGCATAAAAATTTTGTATAATCATCCACAAATTCAAACCATGAGTAGGGCAATGACGTATCATTAATTTCATTCTCTCCCAAGCTTGTGCAACATGTTCATGATCAAGTTGTTTAAAGTTCATTATATCGTTTCTAAGAGAGATGATCTTAGCGGGAGGAAAATACTTAGAGATAAAAGCATCTTTGCATTTGTTCCATGAATCAATACTACTCTTAGGCAAAGACGAAAACCAAGCTTTAGCACGATCTCTAAGAGAAAAAGGAAATAGCTTCAATTTAACGACATCATTATTGACATCTTTTTTCTTTTGCATATCACATAGATCAACGAAGCTATTCAGATGAGTAGCGGCATCTTCACTAGGAAGGCTGGCGAATTGATCTTTCATAACAAGATTCAACAAAGCAGTATTAATGTCACAAGATTCAGCATCGGTAAGAGGAGCAATCGGAGTGCTAAGGAAATCATTATTATTGGTATTGGTGAAGTCACACAATTTGGTAGTATCTTGAGCCATCTCGACAAACAAGCAATCTAACACACGAGCAAACAAAAAGCAAGCGGACAAAAATAGGCAAACAGAGAAGGAGGATAGAGAGAGAGGGCAAATAAAACGGCAAGGGTGAATTGGGGGGAGAGGAAAACGAGAGGCAAATGGCAAATAATGTAATGCGAGAGATAGGGATTGTGATGGGTACTTGGTATATTGACTTTTTGCGTAGATTCCCTGGCAACGGCGCCAGAAATCCTTCTTGCTACGTCTTGAGCTTGCGTTGGTTTTCCCCGTAGAGGAAGGGATGATTAAGCAGAGTAGCGTAAGTATTTCCCTCAGTTTTTGATAACCAAGGTATCAATCCAGTAGGAGCCCATGCTCAAGTCCCTCGTACCTGCACAAAGCGATAGCTACTCGCAACCAACGCGATTAGGGGTTGTCAAGCCCTTCATGGTCACTTACGAGAGTGAGATCTGATAGATAAAATATTTTTGGTATTTTTGATATAAAGATGCAAAGTAAAAAGTAAAGGCAAAGTAAATAGCAAAACAATATAAAAGTGATGGAGATTGATATGATGAGAATAGACACGGGGGCCATAGGTTTCACTAGTGGCTTCTCTCAAGAGCATAAGTATTCTACGGTGGGTGAACAAATTACTGTTGAGCAATTGATAGAATTGTGCATAATTATGAGAATATCTAGGCATGATCATGTATATAGGCATCACGTCCGGGACAAGTAGATCGAAACGATTCTGCATGTACTACTATTACTCCACTCATCGACCGCTATCCAGCATGCATCTAGAGTATTAAGTTAAAAACATAGTAACGCCTTAAGCAAGATGACATGATGTAGAGAGATAAATTCATGCAATATGAAATAAACCCCATCTTGTTATCCTCGATGGCAACGATACAATACGTGCCTTGCTGCCCCTTCTGTCACTGGGTAAGGACACCACAAGATCGAACCCAAAGCTAAGCACTTCTCCCATGGCAAGAACTACCAATCTAGTCGGCCAAACCAAACGGATAATTCGAAGAGACTTGCAAAGATAACCAATCATGCATAAAATAATTCAGAGAAGATTCAAATATTATTCATAGATAGACTTGATCATAAACCCACAATTCATCGGTCTCAACAAACACACCGCAAAAAGAAGATTACATCAAATAGATCTCCACAAGAGAGGGGGAGAACTTTTTATTGAGATTCAAAGAGAGAGAAGAAGCCATCTAGCTACTAACTATGGACCCGAAGGTCTGAGGTAAACTACTCACACTTCATCGGAGGGGCTATGATGATGTAGAAGCCCTCCGTGATGACGGCCCTCTTCCAGCGGAGCTCCGGAACAGGCCCCAAGATGGGATCTCATGGATACAGAAAGTTGCGGCGGTGGAATTAGGGTTTTGGCTCCTGTTCTGATCGTTTGGGGGTACGTGTGTATATATAGGAGGAAGGAGTACGTCGGTGGAGCACCGAGGGGCCCATGAGGCAGGGGGCGCGCCCTAGGGGGGGCACCCCCCACCCTCGTGACCACCTCTTTGATCCCTTGCAGTAGGGTCCAAGTCTCCTGGATCACGTTCGGTGAGAAAATCACGTTTCCAAAGATTTTATTCCGTTTAGACTCCGTTTGATATTCCGTTTATCCGAAACACTGAAATAGGCAAAAAAACAGCAATTCTGGGCTGGGCCTCCGGTTAATAGGTTAGTCCCAAAAATAATATAAAAGTGGAAAATAAAGCCCAATATAGTCCAAAACAGTAGATAATATAGCATGGAGCAATCAAAAATTATAGATACGTTGGAGACGTATCAGCAACGCGTGGGGCAGCCGAGTGGTGATGAGGTGACCAACCGAATGGCGACGCGCGGCGCGGATGAGCGGTTATCAGGTGACCAACCGAGTGGCGACACGCGGGGCGGCCGAGTGGTGATGAGATGACCAACCGATGGTGACGTGCGGGGCGGCCTAGTGGTGATGAGGTGACCAACCGAGTGGTGACGCGCGAGGCGGCCGAGTGGTTATGAGGTGATCAACCGAGTGGCGACGCGCGGGGCGGCCGAGTGGTT
>NC_041384.1:553287494-553299089 GCF_002162155.2 Triticum dicoccoides
GGCCGAGTGGTTACGAGGTGACCAACCGAGTGGTGACGCGCGGGGCGGCCGAGTGTTTATGAGGTGACCAACCTATGCGGACGCGCGGGGCAGCCGAGTGGTGATGAGGTGACCAACCGATGGCGACGCGCGGTGCGGCCGACTGGTTATGAGGTGACCAACCGAGTGGCAACGCGCGGGGCGACCGAGCGATGATGAGGTGACCAACCGATGGCGATGCGCGTGGCGTCCGAGTGAATTAGACGCGTTCCGCGGAGTGGTGACGCGCGGGGCGTCCGGGTGAAGTAGACGCGTCCCGCGGAGTGACGATGCGCGGGGCGTCCGCGTCGGGGAAGCTGATGATGACGCTAGCAGCTTCGTGAGCGTGTGTAGGGCGGCCGAGCGGCGGCGCACGGGGCGGCCGAGTGACGAAGATGGGTCCAGCGGAGTGGCGGCGCACGGGGTGTCCGGGCAATGTAGATGCGTGCTACGGAGGGAAGATGCGCGGGGCGTCCGAATGATGTAGAGGCGCATGTCGTGGAGCGACAACGCGCGCGGGGCGTCCGAGTGATGTAGACGCGTCCCGTGGAGTGCCGATGGGCGGGGCGTCTAACTAAAGTAGACGCGTCCTACGGAGTGACGATGCGCGGGGCGTCCGAGTCAAGTAGACGCGTCCCGCGGAGTGATGGTGCGCGGGGCGTCCGGATCTGGCAAGTTGATGAAGATGTGCCCAACTAAGCAGCGATGCACGGGGCAGCCGAGCGGGCAAGTTGATGAAGACACGCCCAACAGGGCGGAGTGATGATGCGCGGGGCGTCTGAGTGATGTTGACGTGTCCAGCGGTGTAGCAACACACGGGGCGGCCAAGTGATGAAGGTGCGTGCAGCGGAGTGACAATGCACAGGGCGTCCGGCGGAGTGGCGACGCAGGGACGTCGAGTGAAATAGACGTGTTTCATAGAGTGACGACGCGTCTCCCCCTCTGACTTGTGCTTAGGTACTGAACGAGGAATCCGTCTGAGCGTGTGTGCGGATTGTCCGAGTGAACGGTTGTTCTGGTGAGCTTTAGTCCCGTCTGAGTGAATGGTCGTGTACCGAAACTGGCGTGTGTTGGGCATTGCCAGCGTCCGGGCTAGTGCCGAGCAACTGAAGCCAGAATGAATCGTTGTTGTGTGCCCGTGGAGTCGGTGCTGGAGGAAGGGACTACCGAGTGGCGAGTGCCTGAAGCGGCTCACTCGGTACTCGAGGGAGGAGGTGACCGTCGCTGGGTCAGGAGCTGCTCGGTGCCATAGGGAGAGGCCATCCAGCCCCCGTCTGTGCCTTACTTGCTTCCATTCAAAAGACCCATCGGATTAGGGATGGCAATGGGTACCCATTACCCGCGTACCCGGCGGGTAAAAACCCTATTAGGGTAAGGGTATGAGATAAAAAAATACCCATGGGTATGTAAATAGAAAAATACTAAACCCATTGGGTACAGTGGGTATGGGCATGGGATAGCATAACCCATACCCGTGTACCCATATACCCACGTAAAATCTGTTAATGGACCTTCACAGCTTCACTATTCATATATCAATCTAACTTCCCACAAAATTAGTCTATATATTCCACGAGATACATGTAGCATTGTAGCCCACATACGCACGTACATGGAAAGAATCTACGTGATTAGCGTGATTTGGCTTCGGCGAATAAGGAATACGTGATCACGTCCCATATTGAGAGAGACAGAGATTGATATCCTCCTCGTCCCCTCGTGACCTCGTCTCTCATCTCATCTGATCATCTCGGGGCTCCTCGCCTCCTCGGGCATCGCTACTTTGCTAGTCGCCGCTGCCAATGCGTCCAGCTGCTGGCTACCTCGCCGTCGCCAGTGCTTCCAGCCACTCAGACGCCATGGACCTTGGGGAGGACCATAGCCTACGCGAGGACGGCGACCGGGAGAAGGAGATGCAGCTCACGCTCAAGCGGACTGAGTCGGACGGCGGCGACCACCACGGCCAGGAGCATGGGCATGGCACGGCTGCCCTGATCCCAAGCCTAACACCGTCGTTGGATGGTGCCATCCGTCTCCATCCGCCAGGAAAGGGGCAAGCCCCCGGCCGACGTAAGGGACCTCTTGTCTCGGCGTCGAAGGTGCAGCAGCGTTACGACACTTCAAGCCGGCCACGTCGCCCTAGCCCGCTTAGTCGATCCTCTACTGTCATCAAGCACAAGAACAAGAGCAAGGCTATATTGGCTTGGTGAGTTTCAATTTTATGTATGATTTTGTGCATTCGTAGATGATACATAGATGTATAGATGATGTGATGATATGATGTTTTTTTCGTGCATATATAAGTTAAAATAAGTATTGATTTTCTACCTATGCATGATGTATATAGCTTCTGTGATGAATGAGGTTTTTGTATATCTGAGAAAAGAAGTATTTGTTACTGAGATGAGATAAGTGTAGCAAATTGTGTTCTAGTACATCACTCGCTGTGTGATTTTTTAGCATTGTAACAACATAGATAGAATCGGCAGTGGCCGGTGGCAGAATATTTTAGATCTATTTAATGTGGCGTGGTAACTGATCGTCTCTGCTTTTGTACAAGATCATTTTGTAAACATCTACCTTCCCAGTTTCCAGGGGTAAAAATGCAGAGACATTGTAACTTGTTTCAGACTACTTATAGTAAACAAAATACAGTAAGATTCAGGCCCATTTAAGACAGCACTACAGCTGCACGTTTTGGTCAGAAAAATGATGACTTGCAGTTAATAAAAATGCGAAGTGCTCTACGATTCGAAATTAACTCTTCCTGGAAATATAATCGTTGGACTGAAAAGAAAGAATGCTGAAAACAAAAAATTAACTATTTATAGTTGCTGTGATGAATACATTTTTTTGTATATAGATGATATCTACAGATGTTATGATGCATATATGAGCATCATACTTTCAGTTCACATGTAGAATCAAGTATTATATTAAGAAGACTTCAAGAATTTGATGTATTTTTTCATTTATGCTCATTTTGCAGTGGTACAAGTTCAAGCAACCAAGTAGACGTTCCTTGTGATGCATCTGCCCCAATGGATGAAGATGGAGATCATGTCATTCTTTCAGATGATGAAGATGGACAGGAGCAGGAGGTGGAAGAGGTCAATGAAGCAGGCAAACGGAAGCTAACTTCTAAAGTTTGGTTGGAAATGAAGAAGATCAAGATCAATGGGCAATGGAAAGCAAAGTGCAACTATTGTCACAAGGAACTTGTTTCAGGACCCAGAGCAGGCACGAAGCATCTTGCTACTCACCTAAAGATTTGTACTCTAAAGATGTTGAAGACGAAGGGAGGCAAAACATTGAGTCAGCCATCATTGAGGATGAATGCTAAGGACGACGGTAACGTTTTTTTGGAGAGCTATACCTTTGATCAAGAGGTTGCTAGAAGAGAGCTTGGTAACATGTTGGTGTTGCATGAGTACCCACTGTCTATAGTGGAACATGCTGGTTTTAGGAAGTTTGTTCATGCACTTCAGCCACTATTCAAGCTACATACAAGAAATACTTTTAGGTATACCTTGCTATGGTTTTATTTGATTTATTTCCGTCTACCTTCTTCTATGAAATGAGGAGGTAACATATGGTATCCTCTTCTTTTGTCTTTTAGGCAAGATATTGTGGAAAATTATGAAGAAGAAAAAAAGAAGGCAATTGATTACATGACTATGAACCAATCTAGGGTTGCTATCACTACAGATATGTGGACTGCTGACCACCAAAAGAAGGGATATATGGCTATTATAGCTCATTTCATTGATGAATCTTGGAAGCTTCGAAATGTTATCATGAGGTACTACTATGTGCTGCTGTATATTATGTGTTGCTGATCATATGCTGCTGTTTATGATGTGCTGCTGTTTATGATGTATTGCTGACTAAGATGTGCTGCTGTTTAATATGTGTTGCTGTCTATGAAGTGCTGCTGTTTTTATGTGTTGTTATTTATTATATGCTGTTGTTTATGACTATATGTTGCTGAATACTGCAGGTTTGTATATGTTCCAGCTCCTCATACAAGTGAAGTGATATGTGAGGTGCTCTATGACTCCCTGCTTCAATGGAATATTGATGAAAAATTGATGGCAGTGACTGTGGATAACTGCACCACCAATGACAAGGCAATTGAGATGATTGTGGGGAAGATAGGGAAGGAGAAGCTCCCTTTGGAAGGTACTCTGCTGCATATGCGTTGTAGTGCACACATCTTAAATCTTATAGTTAAGGATGGATTGCATGTTATGAAGTCAGCTATAGAAAACATTAGGGAAAGTGTGGCATATTGGACCGCGACAGGAAAAAGGATAGAGAAGTTTGAGGAGATGGCTAAGTTTAAGAAAGTAAAAATAACAAGAAAGTTGATTCTTGATTGCAAAACTAGGTGGAATTCCACTTTCATGATGCTAGAAGCAGCTTTACCATATAGAGTTGTTTTTGAACGTGCAAAACAAGTTGACAAACAATATGAGCATTTACCTAGTGATAAAGAATGGGAGTTTGCTGCAGAGATGGTGGAGAGACTTGGCTTATTCTATGAGATAACTAAGTTGTTCTCCGGAACTAATTATGTGACCGCTAATGTTTACTTCCCTAGAATCTGTGAGATTAAAATGAAAATGAGACAGTGGGCCACTTGTAGCAACCCAATTATCAAAAAACTCTCTGAGGAAATGACAACTAAATTTGATAAGTATTGGACGGACATTCAAGATCTCATGGGGATGGCTACACTTCTTGATCCTCGGTACAAGAGGCACATGTTGACTGCTTGCTTTGCCATGCTTCATGGCATTGAGCCATCTTCTTATGAGTGTGTGGAGTTGGTTGATGCATTAGTTGCTAGATTACATTCACTGATAGAGGAGTATGAAGTGGAAGTAGATGAATATAAACCATGTGAAGAATTGATTTCTTCAATGAAAGCTCCAGCCATCATGAATATTTTCAATGACATTGTCGCCAAACAAAGTCCTGCTACAGCTCGGTTGCAAGGTGAAATAGATATGTACTTGGCAGATGGCCTAGTGCCATACACAGAAGTATTTAGTGTGTTGGATTGGTGGAAAGTAGCTGGAACAAGATATCCAACATTAAGGAAGGTTGCCAGAGATATTTTTGCCATTCCCGTGACAACAGTTGCTTCAGAGTCGGCCTTTAGTACAAGTGGCAGAATACTTAGTGAACATAGGAGCCGCCTAACTCCTGATATGGTGGAAGTTTTGATGTGCTCCCAAGATTGGCTTAGAAACAAATGCAAAGGTGAGCAAATAATGTAATTTTTTTTCAAACTTACTCTTTATTTAACTATTTCTAATCATGTCTTGTCATCTCTACAAATTGTGTGTTTTAGATGCTCATAAAGGAGATGCTAGCTTTTGGACTTGCCTTCAAGACATTCAAGAGGGGATGCAGGTTAGTATTCACCAACACATTTCCTTTGCCGATAGATTATTTGAGTGCATATGCTATAAGAAAAATTCTAATAAAATGACTACATTCATGTTTCCAACCAGGACTTGGCCCTTTGAGATGTAGAGACATGGTCTCGGCGAGTTATGCTCAAGATTGACGACTTATTGTGCCAAGGTCTTCGTTATGCTACTATCGGATTGGTCGAGTTTATTTTAATTGAACTAGTTACAATGTCGAAACTTTATTGGGATGCTTATTTTGTGGCCTTATGTACGGTCAAATTACCTCCATACTTTGTCGTGATTTTGTGAACTTAAAATAAATGACTATGTGTTGCTGCATACAAATAAGTGGTGTTGTTTATGGGATTGTGTTTTCTTTATGATGTGTTGTTGTTTATTAGTATGTGATGTCTATAAATTATGTTGATATGTTGTCGTTTATGATTATTTCTTGCTCAAGTTGATGTCCGCACACGTGGGTATTTATACCCGTGGGTACCCATTTACCCTGTCGGGTGAGGGTATGGGTACGGGTGATGGGTAAGCTCATAGGGGATGGGTAAGGGTATGGGGTAACTCCACCCGTACCCAAACCCGGCGGGTGCCATGACCCTGCGAGTTTTGTAAATAAAGACACGGTTAAATGCTGAGTGGTTAGAAATACATGCGTGCACTAATTAACTGGTGCAGAATCAGCGGAAGTAGTGGAAATGGCTCGCTTTGGCCGCTGTAATTAGGTAACCGGTGCTGGAAATCCCGACTTATTTGCGCCTTAATGAGGTGGTCAATTAATTCCTCTGAAGAGCTATGAGCCCCAGAATCTGCATGCAGGAGACGTCAGTGCTAATTAAGCAGGAAATTAAAACCTGTTTTGCATGTAAGGGAAGTTTCCTTCTTCCACGGATCATTTTCTACATGCAGTTTACTGTCATGCCGTTTGCTCATGCAAACGCCGGGGGAAGGGACCGCCGCGTGCCTGTGCTGCATATAGTAGCAGACGGCGGAGGCAGGAGCCTTATGTTGGGGCTCGCTGACGGCGTCGCAGTCGAAGCCCGAAACAAAGGACCGCGCCGGCAGCCATTTGTAGGAGCCCGCTGACGCCGTGGTAACCAAGGACGGAAGCGGCGGGACGGACCGCGCCGGTGGCCGAGTGTAGGAGCTCGCCGACGGCGTCGCAGATGAGGCCTGAGGCAATGGCGAGGCCGCGCATGTGGCCGAGTGCAGGAGCTTCGAGCTTGCCGCCCGCGCCGTAATCAGGGAAGGAAGCGACAGGACGAACGGTGCTGGTGGCCGAGCGCGGGAGCTCGCCAACAGCGTCGTAGACGAGGCCGGTCACGATGTGGATTGCGCCGGTGGCTGAGCGAAGCAGCTCGTTGACCAGGCCAGAGACGACGACGAGGCGGACCACGTCGTTTGCTATTTTTGTGGTCACCATTGATGATGGTCCTTTTCAAATTTTTCTGAGGATAAATGAATGTAAAAGCCATTTGCATCATGGCTCGATAGAGGCTATGCCCCACGGTGAGCACCAACTGTCGTGGGAATGATTCCGACAATAACAAGGTATAGGGCAACGGAGCATGATCTATCGAGATGCATATGGGTGACACGGTGGTTTTAGCGAGTTCGGGCCTCTCACGGTGGAGATAACAACCCTACGTCTCGTGCTCCGGAGAGGCTTTGTTATATCTGAGTATGTATCTAGAGATTACAATGTGTGTTTGAGAGAGAGGGGAGAGCGGATCTCCATGCCTGAGTTATGTCCTGAGACTAGAGAGAGAGAGGTGGCAAAAAAGAGCCCCTAGTCTAGTCGTGGGGGTGGCTTATATAGAGTGTGCCACCCCCACACCTCCTATGTTATAAAGTGGGGCATGAATGCCGTAAAGCCAGCCCACTATCAAGCCTTCACTATGAGAATGATGTCGACTGCTTTGCTGCCTGCTGGTCTTCGTATATCTGAGTGAGTCGTACGGTCGAGTGGTGAACTGTCATACGAGTGGATGGTATGCTGCTTGGTCGAGTGGATAGTATGCTGCTTGTCCGAGTGGATAGTATGTCTCTATAAAATTTACCTGGACCCACATGTTGTGTGGACCCCATGCTTCATGATATTTCGACCCTTAGTGGGCCTACCTGTTATGTGTATCCCCAACAACCGGTGCAGGAACCGGGGTTGTATTATTCGTCGCCACCAAGGCCGCCGCGGATCATGTTAGGAATGTACCTGTATCGAGTGTTCGTGCATGTCGAAGAAGTGGTCAATCCATCAATCGAAGTCCTTCCACCATCGCCGCTGGTGCCAGGGTCCGTCGACGACGTCCATTACAGGAGTCAACGTAAGACTTTCCCCGTGTTGCTCGAAACGATGGATGGCACAGGGCCTACTCCATCGCGCGGCGGAGGCCACTGCTTCTCTGGGAGAAGAGGCAGGGCTGCCTGCCTGGATGTGCTCTAATTTGAGGTAACAACTGAATCTTGTCAGATACTAGTTAAATCCGAGCTATGGGTGTGAAGCACTGATATGCCAGTTCATTTGATTGTGACATGTTCTAGTTTTGTACCTGAACTTTTTTTAGAAAGGTTTATAAGTCAACTTAATGTGCTAGCAGAACTTATTGTGTTGTCTGTCGGTTTTCTTTGCACAACATTCAAGATATTTCCCTGTCATTGATAAAGACGATGAACCGTTATGTACGACTTCGTTGGTTTCAACATAGCCATTCCCGTAGCGATCCACTGCTTCCATCCTGATTGTGCCGCCTGCGTGAAATTTTTGTATGCAAGTTCAGTGTGCTATGATGTTCTATATGATTGTGTCAACTATACAAGTTTTTACTGAGCATCGGCAATGCATATGGCTGAAAGATGTATTTACGAGCATCGACCGATGGGTCTATCTCTCTATCTCGCTCTCTCTCTCTCACACACACACACTCACGCACACACACGCGCACACGCACAAGTGGGACCCGTTGAATTATTTATTTGCTCGTGACAGCTTTTAATTAGGTTCCACTGTAATCTAATTTTTTTCTTAAGTTATTAATTGAGCTCAGTGACTTCAAAAAGCTGTACAGAAGCCTTGTTTGGGCTTTTCCGGCGTCGCTGAATGTGTGCTGAGTAACCATGTTAGGTTGTACTGTACTACACAGAACTTTTTTTCAACATCAGCAATGCAACTGGGCCGACAGTTGTACACAATGTTATTCTCCGCCCCGCTGGGCTGCAAACTTTCCTAGTAGGTATGCATTAGGCTTAACAAGAAAATGGACTTTAAGAAATAATAAATGGGATGTAATTATAATAACTAGACAGTTACTATGCACCAAACACGTAATTAGTTTGAAAAATATATTATTTTTGGAATTTGAAAATTTTAATTTCATTCCTTGTTGCGCGCACAATATTTCATTGGATTTTAGCGTAATACAACTTTACTTTAAAATTATATTTAACCTGACTAGAAATTTCAGATAAAAATATTTCGGATCCCATCAAAATGTGGGAATTTTTTTTTAATTCTGTTTTGAGCGGTTGTTTGAAATTATTAATCGGTGTCCTAGTTAGAAGTTGGGTTGTATTTTTAACAAACTGTAAATGGGCTGTAGTAAATTCCATTAGAATTAAAAAATGCACTGTACATTCTTACAAATCGCAAATGGGCTATATGTTCTCTGCCAAATCCGAGCTGTGGGCCTACTAAGTTGACGCGTACCAAGGGCTTTGTCAACTTAGTCCATATAAACAATTCTAGATGCAGTGATCATACGATGTCCATCCAACGGTCGTATTGCTTCTTCAACCTCTGGTCTTCTTGCTCCAGCCGCCCAAAGCAGCGCCGGTCGTGTCGTGTGCTCCTGCCTCCCATGGCTGGCTGTGATGCCGCGGAGGCCTCACCGGCCCGTACTACTCCCACCGCTGGCCAGGCCATCCCTCTACTCATCCACACCCCCTGTTATTCTACAGCGACAGTAGCCTCACACCGCAGCCGAACCAGTGAACCCTCGTACTCCTCTCCGCGTGGGCTTCCACTGTTGTGTCTTCCCCGGCTCCGCGTCGTCCCCTTCCTAGGCCTCGCCTCGTCCAGACCACCGCCCTGGTGCTCTCGGCGCGGCGTGGTCAACGTGGTCAATGACCGACTCCCATCGGAAGAGTACTGTACGTGGAGAGGCTGACAGCTGGGTCCAGGCGGCTGCAAGGAAGTGCCTCCTTATTACGCGCAAAATAATTATTCCTCCACCTGACAGCAGGGACCCACCGGACGGGCCACCTTATTTCGCGAAAAAAATGTTTCCCCCCTGACTGTTGGGACCCACCAGACGGGCCAGCATATTTCGCAAAAAAAATGTTCCCCCCGCTGTCAGCTCGGACCCACCGTAAGTGCCTCCTTATTACGCACAAAAAAATGAATACTCTCCCTACTAGCTAGGACCCACCATGGTGGGAGGCTGACTTGTGGGCCTACTAAGTTGACTGGGACGGGGGCCTTTGTCAACTTTAGTCAATATGAATGATTCTAGCTCCATTGACCATACGATGTCCATCCAACAGCCGTAGTGCTTCTTCAACCTCTGGTCTTCCTGTTCTAGCCGCCCAAAGCAGCGCCGGTCGTGTCGCATGCTCCTGCCTCCCGTGGCCGGCTGTGCTGCCGTGGAGGCCTCACCGCCCCCTACTATTCCCACCGCTGGCCAGGCCCTACGGCGACGGCAGCCTCACACCGCAGCCGAACCAGTGAAGCCTCGTACTCCTCTCCGCGCGGGCTTCCACTGCCGCGTCTTCCCCAGCTCCTCGTCGTCCCCTTCCTAGGCCTCGCCGTCGTCCACCGCCCTGGTGCTCTCGGCACGGCGTGGTCAATGTGGTCAAGGAATGACTTCCATCGGACGTGGACTGTACATGGAGAGGCTGACAGCTGGGTCCACGGCCGCAGCAAGGAAGTGCCTCCTTATTATGCGGAAAATAATGATTCCTCCACCTGACAGCTGGGACCCACCGGATGGGCCACTGTATTTCGCGAAAAAACGTTTCCCCCTGACTGCTGGGACCCACCAGCTACATCTTCGCATGCAAGGAAGTGTGTTAGGGCAAAAAAAAACGATTCGCCCCCCTGACTGCTGGGACCCACCAGCTACATCTTCGCAGGCAAGGAAGTGCCTGACAGTCGGTACCCACCTGGTCGAAGCGTACATAGCGTTGTCATTCTAGTCGCGAACGTGTACGTACATATATACTAGTGGATGTAGAGGCGCGCACGTGTCGTAGTAGAGGCGCGTACGTGTCGTAGTAGAGGCACGCACGTAGCATGTACACGTACGTACAACGGCCAGGGTGCAAGAAATAAAATACGGCCACGTATGTGTACATACGGGCGGGGTCTCGAATGCCTACTCGCGCATACGTACGGCCAGGGCTCATGTACATGGCTGGGTCAGAACGGAGAAACAACGTCGTCGTCGTGTTCATGGGGAGGCAACGGAATGTGTCGTGTTCATGGGGAGAAAACGGAATGCGTCGTGTTCATCGAGAGGCAACGGAATGCGTGGGAGCCAACCGGTTGGGTCGGAATGGAATGTGTGGTCGTGTTCATCGGGAGGGCTTGGACGGAACAGGAGATAGAAACGAGGCATGGTGTACCGCACAACGGAGGAAACGGACCTCCTACGTTCGGAACGGGGTCCTGTTGATTGGGAGGGGTCTGGCGTACCGCAAAACGGAGGAAACGAACCTCCTACGGTCGAAATGGGGGGTCCTATTGACCGGGAGGGGTGTGGCGTACCGCAAAACGGACGAAACGGAGCTCCTACGGTCGAAACGGGGGTCATGTTGATCGAGAGGGGTGTGGCGTACCGCAAAACGGACGAAACGGACCTCCTACGGTCGAAACGGGGGACCTGTTCATCGGGAGGGGTGTGGCATACCACAAAACGGGACTCCACAGGATACTGTTCATATCCATCGTCGACCTCCTCCAGCCTCCACGGGCTACCGTCGACCTCCTCCAGCCTCCACGGGCTACCTCGACCTCCTCCAGCCTCCACGGGCTCCTGTTCATCTAGCTTCCACCGCGCGCTACTCCACCGGCTACTGTTCAACCACCCCTCCACGGGCACCCCTCCACCGTCTACTGTTCATCCAGCCCTCCACACCACGGGGTCCT
>NC_041384.1:553299578-553305208 GCF_002162155.2 Triticum dicoccoides
AGTTAGCAGCAGTAGCGAAGGAATCGCTCGATCGGGTTCAGTTAACAGCCATCAATCAATCTCTCGGGTTCAGTAACGCGTAGCCTGCAGTGCAATCGCTCAGGTTCAGTTAAAGCCCAACGCCTTGCTCGGGTTCAGTCAGAGCCAACGCCTCGCACACATGCGCGTACGTGTACGAGAGAAACGCGCATCGCTCGGCCCCCGACCTCCCACCGTAACCGGGAACTCCCCGAAATTTTCCTCCCCCTCGCTTCTACCACGGTTTTTTCCGTCATGGACGGCCCAAAGAATGTCATGCAGCTGCGTCTCCGGCCCGCCCAGGACGAAAAGCCCATTTTCTGTCATGATTTATTGTCATAGAAGTAGGATCCCACCACGTCTATGATGATACCGGGTTTTGTCACAATATCGTCATAGAAGTGTCATATGTATGACAAAAAAAATTCGTTTGGCCCAAAATGTCACGGATGTGTCTTTTTTTTGTAGTGATATAAAACCACTCCCGCTGCCACAAACTGGACACCTCTGGGAAGGAACCCTCTAGCCATGGAGCATCAGCATTTTTGCTTATTACGTCACCTCCGCACTCTGCGTGCCGCCCCTCGATCATCTTCGGCTTCACATTGAAGGTCTTGAGCCACGGGCGGAAGTGAGGGGTAATGCGGAGGAAGGCCTCACACACGACGATGAACGACGAGATGTGAAGGAGGGAATCCGGGGCCAGATCGTGGAAATCCAGCCCATAATAGAACATGAGTCCCCTAACAAAGGGATCCAGAGCGAGGCCTAATCCTCGGAGGAAGTGAGAGACGAACACAACACTCTCGTTGGGTTCGGGAGTGGGGATGACCTGCCCTCAGGCGGGCAGCCTGTGCAAAATTTCGGCGGTCAGATATCTGGCCTCTCTCAGCTTCTTGATGTCCTCCTCTGTGACAGAGGAAGGCATCCACCGACCTTGGAGGTTGGATCCGGACATGGTTGAAGGTCCGAAGCGCCTGACCTGAGCCTGGGGTGTTGGAACTCGAGGTGGGGGAAGGATTCAATTGAGCACGAGAGGAAAAAGGGACAGGTCTTGGCCTATTTATAAAGAGAGTGAATGTCAAGCATCCTCCTCGCGGCCGTTTTGGACTCGCCTAAAATCAAGGAGTCATACCAACAGGCACGAGTGGGTTACCCACGTCCATATTGATGAGAATCCCGTAATAAGGGGGACACGATCTCTTCTTCGACAAGACGTGTCAAGAAAACCGCCTCGCGATATGTGCGGTGCTGGTTGAGAAAAACGGTTCGAATAATGACCAGGCCATGACGTAACATCGTGCTATCAAAACGCGTCAGCAGATTAGATTTGTGGAAATATTATTCTCTCTACGGTGGTATGTGGAAATTATTTTGCAAGGCCGGACACTATCCTTGTGTTCAAAATCTTCCATGGAGTATTCGGAGGAGGAACCCGCCTTGCAATGCCGAAGACAAAACTGCGCGCCGGACTCATCGTCATTGAAGCCTGGTTCAGGGGCTACTGAGGGAGTCCTGGATTAGGGGGTCTCCGGACAGCCGGACTATATCCTTTGACCGGACTGTTGGACTATGAAGATACAAGATTGAAGACTTCCTCCCGTGTCCGGATGGGACTCTCCTTGGCGTGGAAGGCAAGCTAGGTAATACGGGTATGTCGATCTTCTCCCTTGTAACCGACCTTGTGTAACCTAGCCCCCTCCGGTGTCTATATAAACCGGAGGGTTTAGTCCGTAGGACAACATACAATCATACCATAGGCTAGCTTCTAGGGTTTAGCCTCTACGATCTCGTGGTAGATCAACTCTTGTAATACTCTTATCATCAAGAACAATCAAGCAGGACGTAGGGTATTACCTCCATCAAGAGGGCCCGAGCCTGGGTAAACATCGTGTCCCCTGCCTCCTGTTACCATCCGCCTTAGACGCACAGTTCGGGACCCCCTACTCGAGATCCGCCGGTTTTGACACCGACACCCTTCCTGACACCTCACCGTCTGCGAGGCCCGCATCAAAGCTACATGACAACGCAAAAATGCCACAGAAACAGTGATTGAAATTGCGAGTAGAGGAACATAACCACCAAAGAGTGGTGCGCCCAATCCGTGGACAGACCCAAGTGTAGGAAATGCCATTGAATTATGAGAGAGAGAAAGAAAAACAAGTAGTGTTGATTAAATTGTTGAGACCCTCTTGCAACACAAGGGCTGATGCACCCACAAATGGATCCATAGCATATCCAGGTCCTCCCTGGCCACATGAATGAAGCTCTCTTCAGAATGGTCTACAAACTGCACACAACTTCTGCTCAACGAGGTGCTCTGCCACTGCATGCCGCTCCAAGTGTGCTCGTGCTTGCACCCATTCTTTTAATTGCTCCCGAGTTCT
Source organism: Triticum dicoccoides (assembly GCF_002162155.2). Taxonomy (NCBI): domain Eukaryota; kingdom Viridiplantae; phylum Streptophyta; class Magnoliopsida; order Poales; family Poaceae; genus Triticum; species Triticum dicoccoides. The sequence continues at coordinate 553,301,984 of NC_041384.1, forward strand.
TCTCGTTGCACGACCATTTGATAAGATCGATGTGACGCCCCCGATTTGACCGTACACTAATCATACACGCAAACGTGTACGATCAAGATCAAGGACTCACGGGAAGATATCACAACACAACTCTACACATAAAATAAGTCATACAAGCATCATAATACAAGCCAGGGGCCTCGAGGGATCAAATACAAGAGCTCGATCATAGACGAGTCAGCGGAAGCATCAAAATCTGAGTATAGACATAAGTTAAACAAGTTTTCCTTAAGAACGCTAGCACAAACTGGGATACAGATCGAAAGAGGCACGGGCCTCCTGCCTAGGAGCCTCCTAAACTACTCATGGTCGTCGTCAGCAGCCTGCACGTAGTAGTAGGCACCTCCAGTGTAGTAGGAGTCATCGTCGATGGTGGCGTCTGGCTCCTGGACTCCATCGTCTGGTCGCAACAAACGGGTATAGGAAGGGGAAAAGGGGGAGAAAAGCAACCGTGAGTACTCATCCAAAGTACTTGCAAGCAAGGAGCTACACTACAAATGCAATGTATCAAATGAAGGGGGTAATATATTTGGACTGAACTACAGAATGCCAGAATAAGAGGGGGATAGCTAGTCCTATCGAAGACTACGCTTGTGGCAATCTCCATCTTGCAGCATGTAGAAGAGAGTAGATGGTAAGTTCACCAAGTATCATTGCATAGCATAATCCTACCCGGCGATCCTTCCCTCGTCGCCCTATGAGAGAGCGATCACCGGTTGTATCTGGCACTTGGAAGGGTGTGTTTTATTAAGTATCCGGTTCTAGTTGTCATAGGGTCAACGTACAACTCTGGGTCGTCCTTTTACCGAGGGATACGGCTATTCGAATAGATCAACTTCCCTGCAGGGGTGCACCACATTTCCCAACACGCTCGATCCCCTTTGTCTGAACACACTTTTCTGGGTCATGCCTGGCCTCGGAAGATCAATACGTCGCAGCCCTACCTAGGCACAACAGAGAGGTCAGCACACTGGTCTAAATCCTATGGCGCAGGGGTCTAGGCCCATCGCCCATTGCACACTTGCACGTTGCGTACGCGGCCGGCGAGCAGACCTAGCCTCCCTTATACAAGAGCAGGCCTTCCAGTCCAACCCGGCGTGCACCGCTCAGTCACTGACGTCAAGAAGGCTTCGGCTGATACCACGACGTTGAGTGCCCATAACTGTTCCCGCGTAGTTGGTTAGTGTGTATAGGCCAGTGGACAGACTCAGATCAAATACCCAGATCTCGTTAAGCGTGTTATTTTGAAATAACTGCGGACGCTGACCAGGGCCAGGCCCACCTCTCTCCTTGGTGGTCTCAACCTACCCTGTTGATCCGCCACAAAGATCCACTCAGAGGGCCGTCAGGACAAACGTCCTTTCGGACCCAATCCGTGAATCACTCGCGGGTACTCTACGAGCCGACCCAACTTTAGTCATCACAGGTATCATATAATATGTATATAAGTATACATCGCGGCCCGATAGTATAGCATGGCATACGGACAAGAATGTAGGACCACTGATGATAAACTAGCATCCTATACTAAGCATTTAGGATTGCAGGTAAGGTATCAATAACTGTAGCAACAATGATAGGCTGTGCATCAGGATAGGATTTACGGAAAGTAGTAACATGCTACACTACTCTAATGCAAGCAGTAGAGAGAACAGTAGGCGATATCTAGTGATCAAGGGGGGGCTTGCCTGGTTGCTCTGGCAAGTAGGGGTCGTCAACAACGTAGTTGACCGGGGCACCAGCAGCGGCGTCAGTCTCGTAGTCTACCGGAGAGAAGAGGGGGTAGAAACAATGAGTACAATGCAAACAGATGCATAATGATGCATGAGATGACAAGTAGCGGTGCTAGGTGTGCCCTAACGCGGTATGAGGTGATACCGGTGAAGGGGGAAACATCCGGGAAAATATCCCCGGTGTTCCGCGTTTTCGGACAGATGAATCTGAGGGGGAAAGTTGCGTGTTCACTATGCTAGGGATGCATGGTAGACGAACGGGCTGCGCATCCGGATTCGTCTCGTCGTTCTGAGCAACTTTCATGTACAAAGTTTTTCCATCCGAGCTACGGTTTATTTTATATTAATTTTAAAAGATTTAAATCATTTTTAAGATTTATTTAATTACTATAACTCAACATTATCCAAAACAGTGCATGCTGATGTCAGCATGACGGCAGCAGTCAACACGGGTGTTGACTGGTCAAACTGACGTGTGGGTCCCGTTCGTCATTGGCTAGACTAACTAATCATGATTAATTAGTTTAATTAGTTGTTTAGCTTATCAAAATTAATAAAGTTAATTAATTCTTTAATTAATTATTTATTATTATTATTTTAATTCTTAAAAAATGTTCTAGGCTGGGCCCTCGTGTCATTGGCCCAAGGGGCATAACGGGCGAACAGTCGTTGGGCACGGGCGCCCGACAGGGCGTGCCGAGCGAGGCAAGCGGGGATGCGGCAGGGCGCCGGCCAGGGTGGTGGCACGGTGGCCGGCAGGGGTGGCCGCGGGGTGGATGCGGTTCACCGTCGGCGAGGTCAGGCGGAGACGGGCTGACGAAGGCGGGTGGTGAGGCGGCCATGGCTGCGGCCTGGAGCAGCGAGGCTCGCGCGGGCGCTAGCTGCAGGTGGGAGGCAGCGGCGGCGGCGGGCGCACACGCGGATGGAGAGGCGCGCGCGAGCGCGGCCACGAGGCTGCGGGCGGCGTGCAGTCGGGTGCTGCCCGGGGCATGGCCAGGGGGCAGCTGGCGCGTCGGCGGGCGTGAGAAGGCTCGCGGGGACGGAGAGGGAGCGGGGCGAGCGGGCGCGCCTGGGCCTGCGCGGCGCGCGCACGGAGGTGCGAGCTTGTGCGGGGGCAACGGCAGAGGCGGGCACGGTCATCAATGACGGAGTGCGGTGGGCGGCGCCGGGTGCGGTCAGGCCTAGTGGCCGGAACGGGCGTCACGGACGGGGAGAGAGGGAGATGCTCAGGGACGGTGTAGGGGAGTGGCAGCGGGTTTGAGGAGGAGGACGGGGACGACGGCAAGGTCGAGGCGGTGGTCCACGACGGCTCCGGGCGAGGCCAGGAGCGACCGTGTCGGGGTGGGAGGACGCCGGGGACGGGCGTGGCGACGGTGAGAAGGCCCTCAAGCGGCGTCATCACGGCGAGGGTGGCGGGAGGTGTTGGGGCCGAGTCCCAGTTCAGATCGGGGGTGCGTGACAG
>NC_041384.1:553305345-553322783 GCF_002162155.2 Triticum dicoccoides
AGAGGTGGGGGGGTCGCGCGCGGGGCTATCCCCTGGCGATGCTGGAGGGAGAGGGTGAAGATCATGGGGGAGTGGGGGTTGCTTCTAGGGTTCGGTTGCCTAGGGGGTTATGGGGGAGTGGGGGCGCCGCCTGGGCCGGTTTGGGCCGGCTTGGCTAGCAGCTGGGCCGACTGGACTAGTGAGGGGGTGGGGTTTCTTTTTTTTTGTTTGTTTGTTTTGTTTTCTGTTTTTATTCTTTTCCTTTTTCTATTTTCTCCCATCTCCTAAACATTTAGTTTTTGGAAAAATACATAGGTGGCACCTAATTTAGTAAACTTAATTATGTCACAGTCCGAACATTTTAGTTTTAAAATTTGAAAACTTTTATTGTTTGTCAAAAATTCAAATTTGATTTTGAAACATTTAGATCTAACGCGAGGTTAGCAACGGTATCAGAGGTGACATATCATCACTAGCGTAGGTTTACTATAGCATAATAATCTGGGCGTCACAATTCTCCTCCACTACAAGAAATCTCGTCCCGAGATTTAAGAGGTGGAATAAGGGGTGTAGGTCTGGTTACGGAATTCTAACGAATCTTCTTGGTCTTGGTTGCTCTTCTACAAGAGGTCGATCCATTACGTTGATGTCTTCATTCCTCTGCTTCAGGTCGTCATGATGAAGTCATCATACTTTCTTCGGAAAGTTCATCGTACTTATGAAAGGACAAGGGGTAACTTCGGAAGAACGGACCTTACAAGGTTGACTATCTAGCAGATAACTCATGTAATGTGGTAGAAAGTAATTCTCAAATAGATACTTAAGAACATATCGAGAGTAAAGTAAGAAGGTAACATGAGAAGTTTCCAATGGGCAGACAATCGTTCGATGGCCTAATCAGAAAGTGAAAGGGGTTCAGGGCAATGAGAATAAGTATAGCGTCTGCTACCAGAATAGATCACTAGGCAAGTGGCCCGTGAATTACATACAAAGTCAAGCACGAGGAATAACTTCGACAACAAGGTGTTCAGGAGAGTCAGATTTCGATCCTGTGGAACTGTGGGTTATGGGCCCACCATGTGGGTTAAAAGTAGGATGGGGATGACGTCTTACATGATCATGTAAGCAAGACATGTCAAAGGATAGACTATCAATTATGTCAGCAACAACCATTGGTACCAAGGGCGAGGGACGAAGAGAACCTTTTTCCTGCTTGTTGTACGAGGCAGACTAATAGGCAAAGTTCTCGTCCATCAGTGGTTACTGGAATGCTATCAAACAAAAGCAACAGGGTCTTACTGACACGGTTGTACACCAAGGTTTTTACACAAGAAGGAGGATATTACTGCGTAGATCATATAGATCACAAGAAACGTTAAACCAACCAATGGAAAGGAAAATATGGTTATTAGATTAATCAGAACAATGGAAAGGAAAATGTGTGTAAACACATATTTCAAGGGTATATCCTTCCCAAGGACAAGCAGAGCGTGATACCCATGACAAGATATAATGTAGAAAACTCTTTAGGTAAGGGGAGAGAAATTTCATGGCAGCGGTGTTTGGATAATTAAGCAGGAAACATTTAGCATTGGGCTTCAAATGTTCTTGTTAAAATTGGAGTACCATAGACATGCTTCGAGAAGCATTGACATGGTCATCAGGTGAAGATCAGGCTTTAGAAACACAAAGGATCCATCAGGAATAACTTGTAGAATAAGTCTTACAATTTCCTCATGGAAGAATGGATAATCTTGATGAAAAGGAATCTATGACAATAGGTCCTCCGGACAGGTGTACTAGGCATTACACCACCTTACCGGGTCATTTAACGACCAATGTTATAACTCTTGGAAATATGTTCCAACCATCATATCTGACCGAGATTCAGATCTGATTGGTGTTAGGATAACTCAGACTCAGGATGCCTGAGAAGAAAGTGCAACACAAATTGTCGAGATGACATTGTAAGATTCTCGGGAATTTGAACTATGGAAGTGAGTTCCGAAACAAGAGTTCATCATTAAATCAAGGAGGTGAGGAGGTGGCTGATTGACTCAGCGACAATTCATTGAGATTTCCAAAAAAAGATTTCCACAATTATGTGAACAAGGAAAATAATATTTGTCAGATCAAATGATATAATGAGGTATGCTCGAAGAAAACATACACAATTTAACAATGATAGAAGGGTGCACCCAGAAATCTGGACTAGGTGGCACGATCAATGTTTGAATGATGATTCAATAAGCAAGAGACTTAGAATGTAACTATCGACCATTAACTTCAAGGCAACAGGTTGCCTGAATTACAGAGTCCAAGCAGCATCGTTCACTTGTCGATATTCCCGGTTAGGCAATACGGGATCAAGAAAGAATGGTGCTTGTTAGAAGTATCACTACACCAAGAATTCTTAAGAGGTGGAGCAATCCTCACAACATGCCTGACATAAAAGACAGTAATACTTCAAGGTAGAACATAACATAAATCGGATATCAAGGGACTCAAGGTATAACACAAAACAAGAACAAGTTTTGTGTTGGAGGGAATGCAAGAATGTTGTCGATGTTAATACCAATCATCGAGGGGAAAGGATGGTATTTCCCATCATGAATTCGATTAATATCCTGGAAGAGCTTGGAATGTTGATGATGATCATGACACAATTGTCGAGAGATTTCATGAAGGTGTAATCGATCGGTGATGACATCAAGTCAAAGGAATGATGAAGTGAAAGGTTATTGGAACCATGGGTGCGTCACAAACTCGGAATCAAGCTTGTTGTTTAATGCGAAACGATATGACGAGGAAAGTCGATGTAAGCTTAGCTCATAGTCGAAAATTGTGCTCCGGGAGGATGGACCAGGTAGCACAGTTGAAAATTGCATGATAATGATATAGCCGATGAGGCTAGGAATGACTTGAAGGGTTAATAAACTCGTAAGAAATGAAGATTACTTAGAGTTATTGAATCGGAGTGCATAATTGATCACTTATCGGTGTCCTTGAGTGTCTAACAACCCAGAACCTGAGGAAAATTCGATCGGTGAGAAATAATACTTGAAGAAGAACTCATAAGAAGTAATGTGGTTCTGCGATATTATCTAGATACCACGATGTAATACTCGAAGGTAGATCATAATAGAGGTTGGACAGATGTATTGATCCACAAAAGACAAGTGCTTAAACTTGCCCGAGAAATGGGATTAGGGAAGAACATATGGTCGGAACCACGATTGCAAAGGATCAATTCACCGATATCAAAGGATATTATATCAAGGAAATAGTTATTATTACAAAAAGCTTCCATGATAGGATCTACATCGGTCCATGGGCATGAACACAAAGGTTCAAGGTCGACTCCCACTTCCTCAATGCATAACCTTCCATTCACCTCTCGTATTTCAAAAATGACATTAGTTGTTGAAAGTTTTACCTGATGCAATACCAAATAAGTATGACCTGTGAAATCTTTCGGGTTTACACAAATTAGGGAAGGCATTGGTTCAACCCATCAGGGCATCGTAGAACATATACCATGAAATTTAGGATCAATTAACACATGCTCAAAGCAAAGCATGATTGACAAAGGCATATGATATAACTTGCCAAAGGCAGAAGACACAATTTACCAAAGGCATTATGTATTAGGGGAGAAACTCTCAAGGTTATTTGATATGAAGGAGACTGTCGGATAATAACCAAGAAATTGGTCTCGCGGACCATAAGGAACCTGAGGTGAGTATCGGTACACAATCAGAAGGAAAAAGAATGCAAAGGTATCAGATTATAGAAACCATTGACTAATTCAAAGCTCAAATGCAAAAGAATTATGAGTTTCAAATCAAGGGATCAGAAGCAAACGCTCTGAATAAGAATGGATGAGTTGAATGGACTTAGAGGTATACTCAATGACAACTTGATTGGTCGAGGACCAGCTCATGTTCAAAATGACGTCTGAGTCGGAAGGATGAATTATAGGATCTGATTGTGGATAGCGAACATTTGCAACATATTGAATCAAGGGGCTCGAAATGATAATGACAACGGATACTAACGAATATTGCTAGTCATATGGAACACAACCATAATGCAAGTAGACAAGTATTTATAGAGAAATAGCGGGCAGAGGATTACCGTAAGATCAGATAGTACCTCAATGTATCTTGTGATGAACAATGGGGGAAGAACGGATACTCGGTAAGTGAGAGAAATTATCCGTATGGGGTATTCATGCGGCAAGGAACTGCAAGGCAGTATCTCAAAGGATTCTCAGAACAATAGAGACACCAAGCAATCGTCTGGAGTGAGGGCTCTCTGGGAGGAAGTAGTTACGAGAACCTAGTCTTAGAGTTAGCAAAATCATTTAACCCGAGTAGAAGAGATACCAGAGTCCCAGAGTATAGACGAGGAATAAAAGATCCTAATACCACCCAATGGCGACGTGGGCCCGTAAGACACACAACCATGTTAGTAAAAGTTTTGCAATGTCTAGACTCGACTTCGGCCAAGGAGTGTGGAACAGGGATTCCTACAGACAGTCGGCTCTGATACCAACTTGTGACGCCCCCGATTTGACCATACACTAATCATACACGCAAAAGTGTACGATCAAGATCCAGGACTCACGGGAAGATGTCACAACACAACTCTACACATAAAATAAAGTCATACAAGCATCATATTACAAGCCAGGGGCCTCAAGGGCTCGAATAGAAGAGCTCGATCATAGACGAGTCAGTGGAAGCATCAATATATGAGTACAAACATAAGTTAAACAAGTTTGCCTTAAGAAGGCTAGCACAAACTAGGATACAGATCGAAAGAGGCGCATGCCTCCTTCCTGGGATCCTCCTAAACTACTCCTGGTCGTCGTCAGCGGCCTGCACATAGTAGTAGGCACCTCCAGTGTAGTAGGAGTCGTCGTCGACGGTGGCGTCTGGCTCCTGGACTCCATCGTCTGGTCGCAACAAACAGGTATAGGAAGGGGAAAAGGGGAAGCAAAGCAACCGTGAGTACTCATCCAAAGTACTCGCAAGCAAGGAGCTACACTACATATGCAATGTATCAAATGAAGGGGGTAATATATTTGGACTAAATTGCAGAAAGCCAGAATAAGAGGGGGATAGCGAGTCCTATCAAAGACTACACTTCTAGCAACCTCCATCTTGCAGCATGTAGAAGAGAGTAGATGGTAAGTTCACCAAGTATCATCGCATAGCATAATCCTACCCGGCGATCCTCCCCTCGTCGCCCTATGAGAGAGCGATCACTGGTTGTCTCTGGCACTTGGAAGGGTGTGTTTTATTAAGTATCCGGTTCTAGTTGTCATAAGGTCAAGGTACAACTCCGGGTCGTCCTTTTACCGAGGGGCACGGCTATTCGAATAGATCAACTTCCCTGCAGGGGTGCACCACATTTCCCAACACGCTCGATCCCCTTTGTCCAGACACACTTTTCTGGGTCATGCCCGGCCTAGGAAGATCAACACGTCGCAGCCCTACCTAGGCACAACAGAGAGGTCAGCACGCCGGTCTAAATCCTATGGCACAGGGGTCTGGGCCCATCGCCCATTGCACACCTGCACATTTCGTACGCGGCCGGCGAGCAGACCTAGCCTCCCTTATACAAGAGCGGGCATTACAGTCCAACCTGGCGCGCGCCGCTCAGTCGCTAATGTCAAGAAGGCTTCGGCTGATACCACGATGTCGAGTGCCCATAACTGTTCCCGCGTAGTTGGTTAGTGCGTATAGGCCAGTGGCCAGACTCAGATCAAATACCCATATCTCGTTAAGCGTGTTATTTTGAAACAACCGCAGACGCTAACTAGGGCCAGGCCCACCTCTCTCCTAGGTGGTCTCAACCTACCCTGTCGCTTCGCCACAAAGATCCACTCAGAGGGCCGTCGGGACAAACGTCCTTTCGAACCCAATCCGTGAATCACTCGCGGGTACTCTACGAGCCGACCCGACTTTAGTCATCACAGGTATCATATAATATGTATATAAGTATACACCCGTGATCCTCTCCCGAGTGATCACGGCCCGATAGTATAGCATGGAAGACGGACAAGAATGTAGGGCCACTGATGATAAACTAGCATCCTATACTAAGCATTTAGGATTGCAGGTAAGGTATCAATAACTGTAGCAACAATGACAGGCTATGCATCAGGATAGGATTTATGGAAAGCAGTAACATGCTACACTACTCTAATGCAAGCAATAGAGAGAAGAGTAGGCGATATCTACTAATCAAGGGGGGCTTGCTGATACATCTCCGTCGTATCTACTTTTCCAAACACTTTTGCCCTTGTTTTGGACTCTAACTTGAATGATTTGAATTGAAGTAACTCGGACCGACACTGTTTTCACCAGAATTGCCATGGTGTTATTTCTGTGCAGAAACAAAAGTTCTCGAAATGACCTGAAACTCCATGGAGCGTATTTTTGGAAATAATAAAAAATACTGGCAAAAGATCAAGACCAGGGGCCCACACCCTAGCCACGAGGGTGGGGGCACGCCTGCCCCCCTGGGCGCGCCCCCCTACCTCGTGGGCCCCCCGGGAGCTCCTCCGACCTCAACCCCAACTCTATATATTCACTTTTGGGGAGAAAAAAAATCAGATAGAAGGATTCATCGCGTTTTATGATACGGAGCCGCCGCCAAGCCCTAAAACCTCTCGGGAGGGCTGATCTAGAGTCTGTTCAGGGCTCCGGAGAGGGGAATCTGTCGCCGTCGTCATCATCAACCATCCTCCATCACCAATTTCATGATGCTCACCGCCGTGCGTGAGTAATTCCATCGTAGGCTTGCTGGACGGTGATGGGTTGGATGATATTTATCAAGTAATCAAGTTAGTTTTGTTAGGGTTTGATCCCTAGTGGGTATCCACTATGTTCTGATATTGATGTTGATATGACTTTGCTATGCTTAATGCTTATCACTAGGGCCCGAGTGGCATGATTTCATATCTGAACCTATTATGTTTTCATGAATATATGTGAGTTCTTGATCCTATCTTGCAAGTCTATAGTCACCTACTATGTGTTATGATCCGGCAACCCCGAAGTGACAATAATCGGGACCACTCCCGGTGATGACCGTAGTTTGAGGAGTTCATGTATTCACTATGTGTTAATGCTTTGATCCAGTACTCTAACTAAAGGAGGCCTTAATATCCCTTAGTTTCCGCTAGGACCCCGCTGCCACGGGAGGGTAGGACAAAAGATGTCATGCAAGTTCTTTTCCATAAGCACGTTATGACCGATCCATGATCCTAGTTTCCGCTAGGACCCCGCTGCCACGGAATACATGCCTACATTACATTGATGAATTGGAGATAGTTCTGTGTCACCCTACGTTATGACTGTTACATGATGAACCGCATCTGGCATAATTCTCTATCACCGATCCATTGCCTACGAGCTTTCCTTATATTGTTCTTCGCTTATTTACTTTTCCATTGCTATTGTTACAATCACTACAAAATACCAAAAACATTACTTTTGTTATCATTACCTTTTGCTATTGTTACCACTACTATCATATTACTTTGCTACTAAACACTTGCTGCAGATATTAAGTTTACAGGTGTGGTTGAGTTGACAACTCAGTTGCTAATACTTGAGAATATTCTTTGGCTCCCCTTGTGTCGAATCAATAAATTTGGGTTGTACTCTACCCTCAAAAACGGTTGCGATCCCCTATACTTGTGGGTTATCAAGACTATTTTCTGGCGCCGTTGTCGGGGAGCATAACTCTATTCCTTGATTCACTTGGGATTTATATCTGCTTATCATTATGAAGAACTTTAAAGATCCAAGAACCAAGATTTGTCCCTCAACTATGAGGGAAGGTAAGGAACTGCCATCTAGCTCTGCACTTGATTCACCTTCTGTTTTGAGTAAGCTTGCGACACCTAAACTTGCTTCTGCAGTTCATTCTGATACGTCGCATGTTATTGACGATGCCACTTCTGCTATGCATGATACTTATGATGAAACTACTTCTATGCTTGATACTACTATGCCACTTGGTGAATTTCTTGATGAACAACTTGCTAGGGTTAAAGAGAATGAAATTGTTGAAACTGATAATATTGATGAAAGTGATGATGAAGAGTCTCCCCCTTAATAAATATGAATTGCATGTTGTTCCTGAGGGTTATGTTATGGATGAAGAAGCTACTAGAGCTATTTTAGCTTGTAATGATAGATATGATCTAAAGAGGTTATTAGATAAATGGAAGCAACAATCCCTTAATGCTAGAATGAAACATGACCCTGCTTTTGCTACTTCACCTATCTGTGTTACTGATAAGGATTATGAATTCTCTGTTGATCCTGATATAATTACTTTGGTTGAATCTGATCCTTTTTATGGCTATGAATCTGAAACTATTGTGGCACATCTTACTAAATTAAATGATATAGCTACCCTATTCACTAATGATGAGAGAAGTTGTTACTTTTATATCCTTAAAATATTCCCGTTCTCGTTAAGGGGTGATGCTAAGATATGGTTTAATTCTCTTGATCCTGGTTGTGTGCGTAGTCCCCAGGATATGATTTATTACTTCTCTGCTAAATATTTCCCTGCTCATAAGAAACAAGCTGCTTTAAGGGATATATATATATATATATATATAATTTTGTGCAAATTAAAGAAGACAGTCTCCCACAAGCTTGGGGGAGGCTTCTCCAATTACTTAATGCTTTGCCTGATCATCCTCTTAAGAAAAATGAAATACTTGATATCTTTTATAATGGACTAACTGATGCTTCCAGAGATTACCTGGATAGTTCTGCTGGTTCTGTTTTCAGGGAGAGAACACCGGATGAAGCTGAAATTCTATTAAATAATATGTTGACTAATGAAAATAATTGGAAACTTCCTGAGCCTATTCCTAAACCAACTCCAAAGAAGAGAGGTCTTCTATTTCTCAGTCCTGAAGATATGCAAGAGGCAAAGAAATCCATGAAAGAAAAGGGTATTAAAGCTGAAGATGTTAAGAATTTACCTCCTATTGAAGAAATACATGGTCTTAATTTACCGCCTATTGAAGAAATACATGGTCTTGATAACCGGACGCAGGTAGTAAAGGTAAATTCTCTCTATAGATATGATAAAGCTGAAATCCCATTTACTAAGTTTGCTAGCCCATGCTCAGATGAGTTCGATAAATTTATGGTTAAGCAAGAAGACTTCAATGCTTATTTTGGTAGAGAATTAAAATGCAGTGTTGATATGTTGGAAATATGCCCTAGAGGCAATAATAAAATGTTTATTATTATATTTCCTTGTTCATGATAATTGTCTATTATTCATGCTATAACTGTGTTATCCGGAAATCGTAATACATGTGTGAATATATAGACCACAACATGTCCCTAGTAAGCCTCTAGTTGACTAGCTCGTTGATCAACAGATAGTCATGGTTTCCTGACTATGGACATTAGATGTCATTGATAACGGGATCACATCATTAGAAGAATGATGTGATGGACAAGACCCAATCTTAAGCATAGCACAAGATCGTGTAGTTCGTCTGCTAGAGCTTTTCTAATGTCAAGTATCTTTTCCTTAGACCATGAGATTGTGCAACTCCCGGATACTGTAGGAATACTTTGGGTGTGCCAAACGTCACAACGTAACTGGGTGACTATAAAGGTGCACTACGGGTATCTCCGAAAGTGTCTGTTGGGTTGGCACGAATCGAGACTGGGATTTGTCCCTCCGCATGACGGAGAGGTATCTCTGGACCCACTCAGTAAAACATCATCATAATGAGCTCAATGTGACTAAGGGTTGGTCACGGGATGATGTGTTACGGAACGAGTAAAGTGACTTGCCGGTAACGAGATTGAACGAGGTATTGGAATACCCACGATCGAATCTCGGGCAAGTAACGTACCGATTGACTAAGGGAATTGAATACGGGATTGATTGAATCCTCGACATCGTGGTTCATCCGATGAGATCATCGTGGAATATGTGGGAGCCAACATGGGTATCCAGATCCCACTGTTGGCTATTGGCCGGAGAGTTGTCTCAGTCATGTCTGCATGGTTCCCGAACCCGTAGGGTCTACACACTTAAGGTTCGGTGACGCTAGGGTTGTAGAGATATTAGTATGCGGTAACCCGAAAGTTGTTCGGAGTCTCGGATGAGATCCTGGACGTCACGAGGAGTTTCGGAATGGTCCGGAGGTAAAGATTTGTATATAGGAAGTCCAGTTTCGGCCACCGGGAAAGTTTTGGGGTCATCGGTATTGTACCGGGACCACCGGAAGGGTCCCAGGGGGTCTGCCGGGTGGGTCCACCTATCCCGGAGGGCCCATTGGGCTGAAGTGGGAAGGGAACCAGCCCCTGGTGGGCTGGTGCGCCCCCCCATGGGCCTCCTCCTGCGCCTAGGGTTGGAAACCCTAGGGGTGGGGGCGCCCCACCAAACTTGGGGGGGCAAGTCCCCCCCCCTTGGCCGCCGCCCCCCATCTAGATGGGATCTAGAGGGGCCAACGCCCCCTGGTCCCTATATATAGTGGGGGGGAGGGCAGCCGCACCCAAGTCCCTGGTGCCTCCCTCCCTCCCGTGACACCTCCTCCTCCCCGCTTGCGCTTGGCGAAGCCCTGCCGGGATCCCGCTACTTCCACCACCACGCCGTCGTGCTGCTGGATCTCCATCAACCTCTCCTCTCCCCTTGCTGGATCAAGAAGGAGGAGACGTCTCTCCCAACTGTACGTGTGTTGAACGCGGAGGTGTCGTCCATTCGGCGCTCGGTCATTGATGATTTGGATCACGACGAGTATGAATCCATCAACCCCGTTCTCTTGAACGCTTCCGCTCGCGATCTACAAGGGTATGTAGATGCACTCCCCTCTCCCTCGTTGCTAGATGACTTCATAGATTGATCTTGGTGATGCATAGAAAATTTTAAAATTCTGCTACGTTCCCCAACAGTGGTATCAGAGCCAGGTTTATGCGTAGTTTCTATGCACGAGTAGAACACAAGTTGTTGTGGGCATTGATTTTGTCAATTTACTTGCCGTTACTAGTCTTATCTTGACTCGGCGGCATCGTGGGATGAAGCGGCCCGGACCGAACTTACACGTACGCTTACGTGAGACTGGTTCCACTGACTGACATGCACTAGTTGCATAAGGTGGCTAGCGGGTGTCTGTCTCTCCCACTTTAGTCGGATCGGATTCGATGAAAAGGGTCCTTATGAAGGGTAAATAGAAATTGGCATATCACGTTGTGGGTTTGGCGTAGGTAAGAAACGTTCTTGCTAGAAACCTTTAGTAGCCACGTAAAAACTTGCAACAACAATTAGAGGACGTCTAACTTGTTTTTTCAGCATGTGCCATGTGATGTGATATGGCCAAAAGGATGTGATGGATGATATATGTGATGTATGAGATTGATCATGTTCTTCTAATAGGAATCACGACTTGCATGTCAATGAGTATGACAACCAGCAGGAGCCATAGGAGTTGTCTTAATTTATTTATGACTTGCGTGTCAACATAAACGTCATGTAATTACTTTACTTTATCGCTAACCGTTAGCCATAATAGTAGAAGTAATAGTTGACGAGACAACTTCATGAAGACACGATGATGGAGATCATGGTGTCATGCCGGTGACGATGATGATCATGGCGCCCCGAAGATGGAGATCAAAAGGAGCAAAATAATATTGGCCATATCATGTCACTATTTGATTGCATGTGATGTTTATCATGTTTTACATCTTATTTGCTTAGAACGACGGTAGCATAAATAAGATGATCCCTCGCAATAATTTCAAGAAAGTGTTCCCCCTAACTGTGCACCATTGCTAAGGTCCGTTGTTCCGAAGCACCACGTGATGATCGGGTGTGATAGGTTCTAACATTCGCATACAACGGGTGTAAGCCAGATTTACACACGCAATACACTTAGGTTGACTTGACGAGCCTAGCATGTACAGACATGGCCTCGGAACACGGAAGACCGAAAGGTCAAACATGAGTCGTATAGAAGATACGATCAACATGAAAATGTTCACCGATGATGACTAGTCCATCTCACGTGATGATCGGACACGACCTAGTTGACTCGGATCATGTATCACTTAGATGACTAGAGGGATTTCTATCTGAGTGGGAGTTCATTAATAATTTGATTAGATGAACTTAATTATCATGAACATAGTCTAAAATCTGTGCAATATGTCTTGTAGATCAAATGGCCCACGCTAATGTTGCCCTCAACTTGAACGAGTTCCTAGAGAAAACCAAGCTGAAAGACGATTGCAGCAACTACACGGACTGGGTCCGTAACCTGAGGATTATCCTCATAGCAGCCAGGAAAGCATATGTCCTTGATGCACCGCTAGGTGAAGCACCTGTTTTCCCTGCAGAACAAGACATTATGAACGCTTGGCAGACACGTAGTGATGATTACTCCCTGGGTCAGTGCGGCATGCTTTACAGCTTAGAACCGGGGCTCCAAAAGCGTTTTGAGCAACACAGAACATATGAGATGTTCCAAGAGCTGAAAATGGTTTTCCAAGCTCACGCACGGGTCGAGAGATATGAAGTCTCCGACAAGTTCTACAGTTGTAAGATGGAGGAGAACAGTTCTGTCAGTGAGCACATACTCAAAATGTTTGGGCTGCATAACCGCTTGTCTCAACTAGGAGTTAATCTCCCGGATGATGCGGTCGTTGACAGAATCCTTCAGTCGCTCCCACCTAGCTACAAGAGCTTTGTGATGAACTTCAATATGCAGGGGATGGAAAAGACCATTCCCGAGGTACATTCAATGCTGAAATCAGCGGAGGTGGAAATCAAAAAGGAACATCAAGTGTTGATGGTGAATAAAACCACTAAGTTCAAGAAAGGCAAGGGTAAAAAGAACTTCAAGAAGGATGGCAAGGGAGTTGCGCGCCCGGTAAGCAAGCTGCCGGGAAGAAGTCGAAGAATGGACCCAAGCCTGAGACTGAGTGCTTTTATTGCAAGGGAAACGGTCACTGGAAGCGGAACTGCCCCAAGTACTTAGCGGAAAAGAAGGCCGGCAATACCAAAGGTATATGTGATATACATGTTATTGATGTGTACCTTTATAGCTCTCGTAGTAGCTCCTGGGTATTTGATACCGGTGCAGTTGCTCATATTTGTAACTCAAAACAGGAACCGCGGAATAAAAGGAGACTGGCGAAGGACGAGGTGACGATGAGCGTCGGGAATGGTTCCATGGTCGATGTGATCGCCGTCGTCACGCTACCTCTGCGTTTACCTACGGGATTATTTTAAACCTCAATAATTATTATTTAGTACCAGCTTTGAGCATGAACATTGTATCTGGATCTCGTTTAATGCGAGATGGCTACTCATTTAAATCTGAGAATAATGGTTGTTCTATTTATATGAGAGACATGTTTTATGGTCATGCCTCGCTGGTCAATGGTTTATTCTTATTTAACCTCGAATGTGATGTTACACACATTCATAGTGTGAATGCCAAAAGATGTAAGGTTGATAATGATAGTCCCACATACTTGTGGCATTGTCGCCTTGGTCACATTAGTGTCAAACGCATGAAGAAACTCCATGCAGATGGACTTTTGGAGTCTCTTGATTATGAATCATTTGACATGTGCGAACCATGCCTCACGGGTAAAATGACCAAGACTCCGTTCTCCGGAACAATGGAGCGAGCAACCAACTTATTGGAAATCATACATACTGATGTGTGCGGTCCAATGACCATTGAGGCTCGCGGTGGCTATCGTTATGTTCTCACCCTCACTGATGACTTAAGTAGATATGGGTACGTCTACTTAATGAAACACAAGTATGAGACCTTTGAAAAGTTCAAGGAATTTCAGAGTGAGGTTGAGAATCAATGTGACAGGAAAATCAAGTTCTTATGATCAGATCATGGGGGAGAATATTTGAGTCACGAATTTGGCACGCACTTAAGGAAATGTGGAATAGTTTCACAACTCACGCCGCCTGGAACACCACAGCGTAATGGTGTGTTCGAACGTCGTAATCGCACCCTATTGGATATGGTACGATCTATGATGTCTCTTATCGATCTACCGCTATCATTTTGGCGTTATGCTATAGAGACTGCCGCATTCACTTTAAATAGGGCTCCGTCGAAATCCGTTGAGACAACACTGTATGAATTGTGGTTTGGCAAGAAACCTAAGCTGTCGTTTCTGAAAGTTTGGGGATGTGATGCTTATGTCAAGAAACTTCAACCTGAAAAGCTCGAACCCAAATCGGAAAAATGTGTCTTCATAGGATACCCTAAAGAAACTATTGGGTATACCTTCTATCTTAGATCCGAAGGCAAGACCTTTGTTGCCAAGAATGGATCCTTTCTAGAGAAAGAGTTTCTCTCGAAAGAATTAAGTGGGAGGAAAGTAGAACTTGATGAAGTATTGCCTCTTGAACCGGAGAGTGGGACAACTCAAGAAATTGTTCCTGAGGTGTCTGCACCAACTAGGGAGGAAGTTAATGATGATGATCATGAAACTTCAGATCAAGTTGCTACTGAACTTCGAAAGTCCACAAGGACGCGTTTCGCACCAGAGTGGTACGGCAACCCTATCCTAGAAATCATGTTGTTAGACAATGGTGAACCTTCGAACTATGAAGAAGCGATGGCGGGCCCAGATTCCAACAAATGGCTGGAAGCCATGAAATCCGAGATAGGATCCATGTATGAAAACGAAGTATGGACTTTGACTGACTTGCCCGATGATCGGCGAGCCATAAAAAATAAATGGATCTTTAAGAAGAAGACAGACGCGGATGGTAATGTGGCCATCTATAAGGCTCGGCTTGTCGCTAAGGGTTATCGACAAGTTCAAGGGGTCGACTACGATGAGACTTTCTCACCCGTAGCGAAGCTGAAGTCCGTCCGAATCATGTTAGCAATTGCCGCATTCTATGATTATGTGATATGGCAAATGGACGTCAAAATGGCATTCCTT
This sequence comes from Triticum dicoccoides, assembly GCF_002162155.2. Lineage (NCBI taxonomy): Eukaryota > Viridiplantae > Streptophyta > Magnoliopsida > Poales > Poaceae > Triticum > Triticum dicoccoides. The sequence continues at coordinate 553,320,315 of NC_041384.1, forward strand.
AATGGTTTCCTTAAGGAAGATTGTATATGATGCAGCCGGAAGGTTTTGTCGATCCTAAGAATGCTGACAAGGTGTGCAAGCTCCAATGCTCAATCTATGGGCTGGTGCAAGCATCTCGGAGTTGGAACATTCGTTTTTATGAGATGATCAAAGCGTTTGGGTTTACGCAGACTTATGGAGAAGCTTGCGTTTACAAGAAAGTGAGTGGGAGCTCTGTAGCATTTCTGATATTGTATGTGGATGACATACTATTGATGGGAAATGATATAGAATTCTTGGAAAGCATAAAGGCCTACTTGAACAAGTGTTTTTCAATGAAGGACCTTGGAGAAGCTGCTTATATATTAGGCATCAAGATCTATACAGATAGATCGAGACGCCTCATTGGTCTTTCACAAAGTACGTACCTTGACAAGATATTGAAGAAGTTCAATATGGATCAGACCAAGAAGGGGTTCTTGCCTGTATTGCAAGGTATGAGATTGAGCACAGCTCAATGCCCAACCATGGCAGAAGATAGAGAAAAGATGAGTGTCGTCCCCTATGCCTCGGCCATAGGGTCTATCATGTATGCCATGCTGTGTACCAGACCTGATGTAAACCTTGTCGTAAGTTTGGTAGGAAGGTACCAAAGTAATCCCGGCATGGAACACTGGACAGCGGTCAAGAATATCCTGAAGTACCTAAAAAAGACTAAGGATATGTTTCTCATCTATGGAGGTGACGAAGAGCTCATCGTAAAGGGTTACGTCGATGCTAGCTTCGACACAGATCTGGATGACTCTAAGTCACAAACCGGATACGTGTATATTTTGAATGGTGGGGCAGTCAGCTGGTGCAGTTGCAAGCAAAGCATCATGGCGGGATCTACATGTGAAGCGGAGTACATGGCAGCCTCGGAGGCAGCACAAGAAGCAATCTGGGTGAAGGAGTTCACTACTGACCTAGGAGTTATTCCCAATGCGTCGGGCCCGATGACTCTCTTCTGTGACAACACTGGAGTTATTGCCCTTGCCAAGGAGCCCAGGTTTCACAGGAAGACCAGGCATATCAAGCATCGCTTCAACTCCATTCGTGAAAATGTTCAAAATAGAGACATAGATATTTGTAAAGTGCATACGGGCCTGAATGCGTAGATCCGTTGACTAAGCCTCTTCCTCGAGCAAAACATGATCAACACCAGAACACTATGGGTGTTCGATTCATCACAATGTAACTAGATTATTGACTCTATGCAAGTGGGAGACTGTTGGAAATATGCCCTAGAGGCAATAATAAAATGGTTATTATTATATTTCCTTGTTCATGATAATTGTCTATTGTTCATGCTATAATTGTGTTATCCGGAAATCGTAATACATGTGTGAATATATAGACCACAACATGTCCCTAGTAAGCCTCTAGTTGACTAGCTCGTTGATCAACAGATAGTCATGGTTTCCTGACTATGGACATTATATGTCATTGATAACGGGATCACATCATTAGAAGAATGATGCGATGGACAAGATCCAATCTTAAGCATAGCACAAGATCGTGTAGTTCGTCTGCTAGAGCTTTTCTAATGTCAAGTATCTTTTCCTTAGACCATGAGATTGTGCAACTCCCGGATACTGTAGGAATACTTTGGGTGTGCCAAACGTCACAACGTAACTGGGTGACTATAAAGGTGCACTACGGGTATCTCTGAAAGTGTCTGTTGGGTTGGCACGAATCGAGACTGGGATTTGTCACTCCGCATGATGGAGAGGTATCTCTGGGCCCACTCGGTAAAACATCATCATAATGAGCTCAATGTGACTAAGGGTTGGTCACGGGATGATGTGTTACGGAACGAGTAAAGTGACTTGCCGGTAACGAGATTGAACGAGGTATTGGAATACCGACGATCGAATCTCGGGCAAGTAACGTACCGATTGACAAAGGGAATTGAATACGGGATTGATTGAATCCTCGACATCGTGGTTCATCCGATAAGATCATCGTGGAATATGTGGGAGCCAACATGGGTATCTAGATCCCGCTGTTGGCTATTGGCCGGAGAGTTGTCTCGGTCATGTCTGCATGGTTCCCGAACCCATAGGGTCTACACACTTAAGATTCGGTGACACTAGGGTTGTAGAGATATTAGTATGCGGTAACCCGAAAGTTGTTCGGAGTCCCGGATGAGATCCTGGACGTCATGAGGAGTTCCGGAATGGTCCGGAGGTAAAGATTTGTATATAGGAAGTCCAGTTTCGGCCACCGGGAAAGTTTCGGGGTCATCGGTATTATACCGAGACCACCGGAAGGGTCCCGGGGGGTCCACCGGGTGGGGGCACCTATCCCCCCATGGGCTGTAGTGGGAAGGGAACCAGCCCCTGGTGGGATGGTGCGCCCCCCCATGGGCCTCCTCTTGCGCCTAGGGCTGGAAACCCTAGGGTTGGGGGTGCCCCACCAAACTTGGGGGGCAAGTCCCCCCCCCCTTGG